>NC_041406.2:129614170-129914170 GCF_900747795.2 Erpetoichthys calabaricus
AATAAAAAAAATGCAAGCAAGGAAAACAAAATGTCATTTTAACTTATCTAGAAATGTAAGCTCCTTAAGTATGATTCTGTAAGCCTTTATGTATGTGCAGTGAATAAACATGAACTTCACGGCTGCACTGCCTGCAGATTACAATGACTCAACATTTCACTGGCACTATAATCAGCTGGCAAAGCACAGTGATCTGCTTTCCGTCATGGTGAACAACGTTGCAACCAACAATTGTGTTCATAGGAATTACTTGTGAATGCAATGAAATCACTTCTTTTTTTTTTATTGACTCCTGACTCATTGGAACTAGAAAACCACCATATTTGAAATATGATTTGAATTGTTCTGATGTCTACTTATGAAAGATATTACAGTAACTTTTTTTTTGACCCCAAAAACCCTCATTTTTATGCCATTTTAGACCATATTTTGTTCAGGAGATGACACCCTTATGATAAAGAGTAAACCAGTTGGTGCCGTCAGCAAAAATGTTCAGAGGAACTTGAAGCTACAGTGGTGTGAAAAACTATTTGCCCCCTTCCTGATTTCTTATTCTTTTGCATGTTTGTCACACAAAATGTTTCTGATCGTCAAACACATTTAACCATTAGTCAAATATAACACAAGTAAACACAAAATGCAGTTTTTAAATGATGGTTTTTATTATTTAGGGAGAAAAAAAATCCAAACCTACATGGCCCTGTGTGAAAAAGTAATTGCCCCCTTGTTAAAAAATAACCTAACTGTGGTGTATCACACCTGAGTTCAATTTCCGTAGCCACCCCCAGGCCTGATTACTGCCACACCTGTTTCAATCAAGAAATCACTTAAATAGGAGCTGCCTGACACAGAGAAGTAGACCAAAAGCACCTCAAAAGCTAGACATCATGCCAAGATCCAAAGAAATTCAGGAACAAATGAGAACAGAAGTAATTGAGATCTATCAGTCTGGGTAAAGGTTATAAAGCCATTTCTAAAGCTTTGGGACTCCAGCGAACCACAGTGAGAGCCATTATCCACAAATGGCAAAAACATGGAACAGTGGTGAACCTTCCCAGGAGTGGCCGGCCGAGCAAAATTACCCCAAGAGCGCAGAGACGACTCATCCGAGAGGTCACAAAAGACCCCAGGACAACGTCTAAAGAACTGCAGGCCTCACTTGCCTCAATTAAGGTCAGTGTTCATGACTCCACCATAAGAAGGAGACTGGGCAAAAAACGGCCTGCATGGCAGATGTCCAAGACGCAAACCACTGTTAAGCAAAAAGAACATTAGGGCTCGTCTCAATTTTGCTAAGAAACATCTCAATGATTGCCAAGACTTTTGGGAAAATACCTTGTGGACTGATGAGACAAAAGTTGAACTTTTTGGAAGGCAAATGTCCCGTTACATCTGGCGTAAAAGGAACACAGCATTTCAGAAAAAGAACATCATACCAACAGTAAAATATGGTGGTGGTAGTGTGATGGTCTGGGGTTGTTTTGCTGCTTCAGGACCTGGAAGGCTTGCTGTGATAGATGGAACCATGACTTCTACTGTCTACCAAAAAATCCTGAAGGAGAATGTCCGGCCATCTGTTCGTCAACTCAAGCTGAAGCGATCTTGGGTGCTGCAACAGGACAATGACCCAAAACACACCAGCAAATCCACCTCTGAATGGCTGAAGAAAAACAAAATGAAGACTTTGGAGTGGCCTAGTCAAAGTCCTGACCTGAATCCAATTGAGATGCTATGGCATGACCTTAAAAAGGCGGTTCATGCTAGAAAACTCTCAAATAAAGCTGAATTACAACAATTTTGCAAAGATGAGTGGGCCAAAATTCCTCCAGAGCACTGTAAAAGACTCATTGCAAGTTATCGCAAATGCTTGATTGCAGTTATTGCTGCTAAGGGTGGCCCAACAGTTATTAGGTTCAGGGGGCAATTACTTTTTCACAAAGGGCCATGTAGGTTTGGATTTTTTTTTCTCCCTAAATAATAAAAACCACCATTTACAAACTGCATTTTGTGTTTACTTGTGTTATATTTGACTAATGGTTAAATGTGTTTGATGATCAGAAACATTTTGTGTGACAAACATGCAAAAGAATAAGAAATCAGGAAGGGGGCAAATAGTTTTTCACACCACTGTATGTATGCCACTTCAACCAACTCCAGGGATTTACCCTCTCATTGAATATGAGGGCTCAAAATTACTCTTTTCCATAATACTTTGAAAAAATGGTGATTGGTAATATAGGTCTGTGGAGTTTAATGCTATTTCAAGGTTGCTGATTACAAATATTGTATTTTTGATTTGATCTCCCCCCACCGTGACCCTGTGTTCGGATTCAGCGGGTTGGAAAATGGATGGATGGATGGATGATTTGATTCTTTACCGATAGTCCTAGTCCACTAAAAACCACTCCCAGAAGGTTAAAAATGACAAATATAAAACATGGTATGTGAAGTATTGTTTTAGACTTTTTTAAGGTCAGTGACTACAAATATGATGTTATTTTAAAATTTGTATCCTTTACTAGGGATCACTGAGGTGGTTTGTTGTGTGGTGGGTGCGGCAACATGCTGTATGAGTGCATGCTCCAAACTATGGATCTACATCAGAAGGTGAAAAATGACAATCGAGAATATTAAGAAAGTGAAGCACAAACTTTAATATTTGAAATATTTCATGCAACTATTCTTGTTTATTATGTACTTAGAACATCTTAATTAATTTAAAATTTTTTAACTCTACATTGAATAGGTCTTTGAAAAATGAACTACAATTAGTCACAGACCCTCCATAACTAACAACAGTGCATCAGTCAATGCAATTTGTACATCCTTTAAGCTAGTTTGGTGTCTGCAAAGGGCATTTGAGCCACCACAAGCCTGTTTCAGCTTGTTTTTTAATGGTATGATATTGTAAAATGCTGTTTAAAAAATGTTTTATATAATGTGCTAAAGCATGTAATTGCATTCTGTATCACTGTTATTTTTGAATGACTTATTCTTATAAAATATTTATTAAGGTAAAAGGTGAAATCTTAGTTTTAAATTTTGGTTTATTTATTTAATCAAATACAATCTACCTTTCATGAGTTATCAAAGTCTCCAAATGCATGTAAATGTTGTATTTCAGTTCTTATGTGATGTGCTACATTTAAAAAGAACAGTTTCAGTCTACCTTCAGTTGTGGTAACACGTTTTTGCCACTGCTTTTCATCACATGGCTGAAAAAATCCATATACATCTATTTTTGTAACCACAAGTAGATTATCCTTTGATGGGGTGCCAGCCCACCTAAGATGTGCAAACCCATTTTATAATCGTCAATCAGTCTGAGTTCAGTTCAGTTCAGTTTATTTTTCTATAGCACGCTTCACTGAATGCATGTGCAGTGCGCTGTGACGAGTTCTCAGATAAAGTGCAAGAATAGATTATAGGTACTAATTCTGTACGTAGTAATTTGTATAAAGATACAGATTTGATTTGATTAAACATAAAGGAAAACAAAGTAGTTTGAAACTGATCAATATTAATAGAAACCATAAATATCTGTCGATTAATTAATTGTTGAACTATGGCCAGTTGAAAATGAAGGATAGGAAAATAATAATTCCAGTCAGAAACATCCGTGGAGAAAATAAACCTCTGTGGTCACCAATGGTCAACTATAAGAGGAAAAATCAGACAAAGTCAGACACAGGCACATTCATAGTCATGAAGACTGGCTGCCCAACCCCTCCTGGGCATTCTATACTAGAGGCTATGCTGAGCTATCCAATCTGACAATTCCAAGGCTCACAGTATCTTAGATAACTTTCCATGGGCAGGAGAACTGCTTGGCAGTACAGCAGTGGCACAACAAGATACAGAGAAGAGTAACAGTATAGAGGAGGGTTAGTAATGAAAATATTGCATTTCTTACTTAAATATTGTATTAAAGACAATTGCATTTTTGCACAAATGACTAACAAATAAAGATGTAGTATGCACAGCTAATCAGCAGCTCTTATCAGAATATGCTAGACTAAAGTAGTGAGTCTTCATCCTGGAGGGGCATCTTTTACATAAGAAGGCACAGCTTCAGGGCCCTGCAACTAAAAGCTCGACCTCCCACTGTTATTAATGTTTAGAAACCTTGGGCCAACATCTTGAGATTTTAATATGCACTCTGGTTTGTAAAAAGTGATAAATTCAGATTAGTATGGAGGGCCTTTAAGGCTTTATATATTAAAGGAAGTTTTTGAAATCAGTTCTACGCTTAACTGATAAGCAGTGTAAGGACATGAGAACCGGAGTTATGTTTTCATACTTTCTTGTTCTGGTAATGATTCTTGCAGCAACATTTTAAATTACGTGAAAGCTGCATAAGAAATGATTTTAACAGCCAGTGAATAATGTATTATAGTAGTCAATCCAACAAGAAATAAATGCATAAATTAATTTCTCTGTATCCTGCATGCTTAGAAGTCTTACTTTTCCAACATTTTCCAGATGGAAAAAACATGTTTTAGACAGTTTTGTAATGTATCTTTGAAAAGACATGCAAGTGTCAAAGACAACCCCTAAATTGTATGTTGATTCAGTAAAACATAATGGAGAGTCCAACCTAGTTAAAAAGGGGCAGAATGTTGATGTGGTCGCCATTGAGAAAGAAAATTTAGAATTAAGGTGCGTTAGTCTTTCCAAATAATAAAAATATGATGCTAATAGAACTATAAGAAGCGTGACACTTACGTATTAAATAAGAATGTGCTAAAGCTAACTGAACAAATGTAATCTAATGCAGATACTAAAGCTATAAGAATATAATTTCTTATAGCTAATGTAATGTACTGAACTAACCTTTATGTAAGCCTTGAAATTTTATGAGCAATGTGCGTGAAAAAAAAGAATGAGGAAGTAAGCATTGTCTAAAACCGCTGAGTTGCACACACCCTATAACCGTTAGGACAAAACTTGCTATAACTGGTCTTATGTACGTAAGTTAGCAGAAGTGTACTTCTTAAAATTGTGAAAATACTGAAAATACTTTTTATCCGTAAAAAACACTGTGTGCTCCTGCATGTTGCAATCCAGGGTGTGACTGCAAGCTATAACGATCTATGTATGACCTCAAAATGAACTGCCGCATTTTTTCTTTTTTCTTCTTGTCAACGAACTTGAGTAAAGGAAGTCTCAGCTTCCTACTAGCAGGCTGACGGTTTGTAGCACACTGGAACGTGACAGGGTCTGCAGCCTGCCTCCTCTCACCAAGAATAAAGAAATTGATTTTTATTTTATATTGGTGTCCGTTTCCTTGTCGTTCCCGACTTTCAGCGTCCACACCATCATTACCCCAATAAATAATATTTGCTTTTTTTTTCCTGTATTCAGAGTCCAGAACTTCTCATCAATCTATTCCTTTAACTCACTGACACAATTAATTAAGGGTACCACTGGAGAAACATCATTTCGTCAAAAAGAAAGGTTTAATTAGGTGTCATCTGCATATGAGTGAAAATTAATGTTACGTTTCTAATGATAGTTGCCAATGGAAATATGTGAAGTGAACACAGTAAACGTTTGAGTACTGAGCCTTATGGGATGCCATAATTAACTTCTGGATATAATGATGGAGTACTGTTAGCACATTTCTGTACATACAATAGTACACTTTATAGTACATAAAATGTATTATTATTATTATTATTATTACTGAAATCAATTCAATAAATATGAACTAAACAAGGCAAAAAGAGAGTGCCCGACAGCCCAATGTAATTTTCCATCCATCCATCCATCCATCCATTGTCTCCCGCTTATCCGAGGTCGGGTCGCGGGGGCAGCAGCTTGAGCAGAGATGCCCAGACTTCCCTCTCCCCGGCCACTTCTTCTAGCTCTTCTGGGAGAATCCCAAGGCGTTCCCAGGCCAGTCGAGAGACATAGTCCCTCCAGCGTGTCCTGGGTCTTCCCCGGGGCCTCCTCCCGGTTGGACGTGCCCGGAACACCTCACCAGGGAGGCGTCCAGGAGGCATCCTGATCAGATGCCCGAGCCACCTCATCTGACTCCTCTCGATGCGGAGGAGCAGCGGCTCTACTCTGAGCCCCTCCCGGATGACTGAGCTTCTCACCCTATCTTTAAGGGAAAGCCCAGACACCCTGCGGAGGAAACTCATTTCAGCCGCTTGTATTCGTGATCTCGTTCTTTCGGTCACTACCCATAGCTCATGACCATAGGTGAGGGTAGGAACATAGATCGACTGGTAAATTGAGAGCTTCGCCTTGCGGCTCAGCTCCTTTTTCACCACGACAGACCGATGCAATGCCCGCATTACTGCGGATGCCGCACCGATCCGCCTGTCGATCTCACGCTCCATTCTTCCCTCACTCGTGAACAAGACCCCGAGATACTTGAACTCCTCCACTTGGGGCAGGATCTTGCTACCAACCCTGAGAGGGCACTCCACCCTTTTCTGGCTGAGGACCATGGTCTCGGATTTGGAGGTGCTGATTCTCATCCCAGCCGCTTCACACTCGGCTGCGAACCAATCCAGAGAGAGCTGAAGATCACGGCCTGATGAAGCAAACAGGACAACATCATCTGCAAAAAGCAGTGACCCAATCCTGAGCCCACCAAACCGGACCCCCTCAACACCCTGGCCGCGCCTAGAAATTCTGTCCATAAAAGTTATGAACAGAATCGGTGACAAAGGGCAGCCCTGGCGGAGTCCAACTCTCACTGGAAATGGGTTCGACTTACTGCCGGCAATGCGGACCAAGCTCTGGCACCGATCGTACAGGGACTGAACAGCCCTTATCAGGGGGGCCGGTACCCCATACTCTCGGAGTACCCCCCACAGGATTCCCCGAGGGACATGGTCGAATGCCTTTTCTAAGTCCACAAAACACATGTAGACTGGTTGGGCAAAACTCCCATGCACCCTCCAGGACCCTGCTAAGGGTATAGAGCTGGTCCACTGTTCCGCGACCAGGACGAAAACCACACTGTTCCTCCTGAATCCAAGGCTCGACTATCCGACGGACCCTCCTCTCCAGGACCCCTGAATAGACTTTTCCAGGGAGGCTGAGGAGTGTGATCCCTCTGTAGTTGGAACACACCCTCCGATCCCCCTTCTTAAAGAGGGGGACCACCACCCCGGTCTGCCAATCCAGAGGCACTGTCCCTGATGTCCATGCGATGTTGCAGAGGCGTGTCAGCCAAGACAGTCCTACAACATCCAGAGCCTTGAGGAACTCCGGGCGTATCTCATCCACCCCCGGGGGCCCTGCCACCAAGGAGTTTTTTGACCACCTCGGTGACCTCAGTCCCAGAGATGGGGGAGCCCACCTCTGAGTCCCCAGGCTCTGCTTCCTCATTGGAAGGCATGTTAATGGGATTGAGGAGGTCTTCGAAGTATTCCCCCCACCGACCCACAACGTCCCGAGTCGAGGTCAGCAGCGCACCATCCCCACCATATACAGTGTTGACACTGCACTGCTTCCCCTTCCTGAGACGCCGGATGGTGGACCAGAATCTCCTCGAAGCCGTCCGAAAGTCATTCTCCATAGCCTCCCCAAACTCCTCCCACGCCCGAGTTTTTGCCTCAGCAACCACCAAAGCCGCATTCCGCTTGGCCTGCCGGTACCTATCAGCTGCCTCCGGGGTCCCACAGGACAAAAGGGTCCTGTAGGACTCCTTCTTCAGCTTGACGGCATCCTTCACCGCCGGTGTCCACCAGCGGGTTCGGGGATTGCCGCCACGACAGGCACCGACCACCTTACGGCCACAGCTCCGGTCAGCTGCCTCAACAATAGAGGCACGGAACATGGCCCATTCGGACTCAATGTCCCCCACCTCCCTCGGGATGTGGTCAAAGTTCTGCCGGAGGTGGGAGTTGAAGCTACTTCTGACAGGGGGCTCTGCCAGACGTTCCCAGCAGACCCTTACAACACGTTTGGGCCTACCACGCCTGACCGGCATCCTCCCCCACCATCGAAGCCAACTCACCACCAGGTGATGATCAGTTGACAGCTCCGCCCCTCTCTTCACCCGAGTGTCCAAGACATGTGGCCGCAAGTCCGACGACACGACCACAAAGTCGATCATCGAACTGAGGCCTAGGGTGTCCTGGTGCCAAGTGCACATATGAACACCCCTATGCTTGAACATGGTGTTCGTTATGGACAATCCGTGACGAGCACAGAAGTCCAATAACAAAACACCGCTCGGGTTCAGATCAGGGGGGCCATTCCTCCCAATCACACCCTTCCAGGTCTCACTGTCATTGCCCACGTGAGCATTGAAGTCTCCCAGCAGAACGAGGGAGTCCCCAGAAGGTATGCCCTCTAGCACCCCCTCCAGGGACTCCAAAAAGGGTGGGTACTCCGAACTGCTGTTCGGTGCATACGCACAAACAACAGTTAGGACCCGTCCCCCCACCCGAAGGCGAAGGGAGGCTACCCTCTCGTCCACCGGGGTAAACCCCAATGTACAGGCTCCAAGTTGGGGGGGCAATAAGTATACCCACACCTGCTCGGCGCCTCTCACCGGGGGCAACTCCAGAGTGGTAGAGAGTCCAGCCCCTCTCAAGGAGATTGGTTCCAGAGTCCAAGCTGTGCGTCGAGGTGAGTCCGACTATATCTAGCCGGAACCTCTCAACTTCGCGCACTAGCTCAGGCTCCTTCCCCTTCAGAGAGGTGACATTCCACGTCCCAAGAGCCAGTTTCTGTAGCCGAGGATCGGACCGCCAAGGTCCCCGCCTTCGGCCACCACCCAACTCACACTGCACCCGACCTCCTTGGCCCCTCCCATAGGTGGTGAGCCCATGGGAAGGGGGACCCACGTTGCCTCTTCGGGCTGTGCCCGGCCGAGCCCCATGGGTGCAGGCCCGGCCACCAGGCGCTCGCCATCGAGCCCCACCTCCAGGCCTGGCTCCAGAGTGGGGCCCCGGTGACCCGCGTCCGGGCAAGGGAAAACGCCATCCAAAATTGTTTTTCTTCATAGGAGGTTTGTGTAATTTTCCAGCCTACATAATACAATCATCAGTGGTATCAGATGCTGTGTTTACATCTATCAACTTATTACTGTGGAATTTCCTTTATCACAGGCTATTAGAATGTTGTTTAGGATAATTATATGAGTTCCTACAGAAAATCCACATGTACATAAGAAGAGAACATAAACTCAACACAGAAAATTCTGGACTAGAACTATGAGGCAGTCACGGTTACCAGTCAGTACTGGGAAGTAAAAATTCAATTGTTTCTAGATGAAAGGGTACATACTGTGTATAAACTAAATTTTCACTTTTTTTTTTCTTCTGCAACATTGAGTCACAGTGATTTTAGTTTGGTTTTCTGACACTGAAAGCCTCTTCAATGTCAAAAGTGAAAACAGATCTCTTCAAAGTGACCTAAATTAATTACAAATATAAACTATAAAATATCTGATCACATAAGGATTCAACCCCTTCAAGACTGAATTTAGTAGATGCACCTTTGCCAGCAATTAAAGCCTTGAGTCTGTGTGGCGAGGTCTTTATCACCTTTCTACACCTGGACATTGCAGTTTTGTCAGGTTGCATGGAGATTGTGTGTGAACAGCCTTTTTCAAGTCCAGCCACAAATTCTCAAATGGATTGAGGTCTGGCCTCTCACTCACCCATTCCAGGACATTAACATTCTTGTTATTAAGCCATTCCTTTGTAGCTATAGCTTTACATTTATGCTCGAGTTCGCTGTCTTGCTGTAAAACAAATCTTTTCCCAAGGTTCAGACTTCTTGCAGGAAAATCCAGGATTTTCCTGTGTTTTGCTGCATCAATTTTAGCTTGCACCCTCACAAGCCTTCTAGGCATCCCCACAGCAGGATGCTGCCACCACCATGCTTCACGTTGAGGATGATATTTCTGATAATGTGTTGCTTTTCGCTTATGCAAAAAATGGCATTTAGTCTGGTGGTCAAAACGCTCAATTTTGGTCTCATCAGACTATAGAACATTTTTTCAGCTGACTTCATATTCTCCCATGTACTGTTTGGCAAACTTTGACCAAGATGTTGTGTGCATTTTTTTTTTTAACAGTGGCTTTCTTGTTGCCAGTTTTCCATAAAGCTGTGACAAGTGAAAAGATTCCTATACAACTGCCACAGCTGTTGTATGCACAGTCTCTCCAAACTTACCCACTATAGCTTGCAAATCCCTCAAAGTTCTCCTAGGTGTTTTGTTGGCTTCCCTCACAAGTCTTCTTCTTGCACAATCACTTAGCTTTTGCTCTAGGGCAGATTTATAGCTATGCCATACTCTTTACATTTCTTAATGATGATTTAACTGGACTTCAAAGCATACTCCATGACTTGGATATTTTTCAGGAAGTTTTAGGATGAATTTGTCCTGCGTTATATATGAAACATTTTAAAACCCCCTTTTTTGTTCCTTGACTGTCTCCACATTTAAACGCTTTTCCCAGTTTATCCATTTTAGACTTTGCTGTATCTGCTCAAAATTTGCCCTACTAAAATAAAACTTAACAGGTTTAGTCTTTGCATCTGTACTCTACCAAAACACTGTCAAATGTATTATATTATGCTCATCACCTCTGCATTCTATCCTGGTTACTACAAAATACTAAATCCAGACAGTCTTCCCCTCTCATTGGTGTTTTAACATATGGTGTTAAAAAACAAGTACAAATTATGTCTAAAAACTCCCTGTACCCACCTATTTGTACTACTTGGGCAATTAAAATTATATTATCCACTTCTAAAGTTACTTTTTTAATATTCTACAAAAGACGCACATTGAAAGTACTGTCTGCATTCGGGGGTCTATAACACATTTCCAAAGTAAGGTCTTCATTCCTAATACTTTCTAGCTGAATCCACATCCTCAGTAAGGCATGACTCATAACAGATGGTGCTGCAGGGAGATAATTGTGCGAAAATTAAATGCATTAGAACCCACCATTCTAGAAAAAATTAAGGAAACTGTCAACAATTTGTCAGGATCCCATTAATATAGGCCTGGGTTCACTGTGTTTGTTTTTTTATATTTTCATTAGTTATTTTTATGATCTACTTATTGTTCATTTTTAATATTACTAGTTATGAATGTGTCCTCATTTGTTTACTTTAATTTGTGGATTTATTACTGTTTTGTTTTTGTTGTTTAAGATCGTTATTCCTTTTCATGAATGCCACTGTGTTATTGGTAGCAACTGTGCCGTTATTAAACCATGAGAGTTTGAAGTCAAGTTGCATTTGATTTTTAAAAACAAAAAAAGTCTGTGTTTACACTGCTCCTCAATTTCCTTTGTTTCACTCAGATGTCACCAATCTGATCTTTTTTTAGAGAAGTGTGAGCAGCAATAAACAACATGGATGTTAACTTTTCAGAAAAGATTTACACTGCTTTTGTTTCACATATAAAGCCTTAACGTTTCATTGCTACCAGTCTTTCCATCCCTGTCGTGTCCACAAGAACAGATACTGCAGTGATAACTACGTTCAAAGCAACAACTATGATTTTCCATTTTATATTTCTCTTCTGCGTCAGAAGTATGATTTGACCAATTTGCAGACATCCTATACAGAAACAATGTGAACGATATTGCATCTATTTGTCTATCTAAAAAAATTTGGAAGTGAGCGTCAGTAGGCTTTGCATCCTAGGAACCGAGTTACCCAAACTATTCTATAACATTTCGATAATTATTTACCACTCTGATACATATCTTTTTGATCATAAAATAGGTAATTACGATAGCAATTGATGAGAAGACTTTATAATTAATTGCAGAATTACGGTATTTGAAGGTTCCTCTAGAGTGCCTCTTTCTCTTGCACGATTTGGCTCAAAAACTAATCAGCACATTGTTATCTCAAAACAGGCTTAAGTTTAGAGTTTGTTATTTTTCCATCCAGCAGTTTTAGCTCTAGATGGTCTTTAAGAAACTGTGACACACAGACACACACCCATCACTGAGATATCTATGTTTTCGATGCACTTATTCTTCAAGGAAATTTGTTGGAAAAATTTCAGTTTTCATTGTGTTATGTACCAAGTTCTACAAATGTTTTAAATTTCATAATCTCCCATTGAAAAGCATTGGCGAATTTATAGGTGTTAGGAAAGGAATGTGGAGGCCACAGGGGTGAGGACAGAGGGCTGCAAATTAAAAAAAAAATTATAAAAAAAAATTCCAAAGAAAGGTCTGAACAGAAAGGAATTCAAAATAGTCCTTGAGAGTATTAAATGAGACAGTAGGACCTCTAAATTAAGATTATCCTAGTGAAAAATAAAACATTTGCTGCCCTAGGAAAGAGGTTCAAAGTAATTGCTAAAAATTATTAGTAGTGTGAGTAATTTTTGCTATCATTTTAAGGCATAGGGAGTGTAATGTTCTCGTCTTTGGTTTTTGAAACAGAAACTAAACAGCAGCCAAACTCTACTTCACAAAAGATTCATAGAGTCAGGAGATACTTCCTTGCTCCAATTTTATTTTGATTTTATGAAGTTAGAGTGAAACTGAAAAGAAGCAAATTACAAATAATTACTGATTTGCAACAAAAAATATAACTTCACTACATAGACGTATCCAGTGTGGCAGGTGGCCGGGTGCGGCCCTCAATCAGCCGCCTATATAATGAGCCGCCGCCCTGCAATCAAGGCTGGAGTCGGGTGAGGAGGTGGACGAGGTCTGAGGAGGCGACAAGGAGAGGCCCTGAGAGTGTGTGCAGTGAAGAGACGGCTTGGAGGAGAAGCCAGGATTGTGAAGAGACTGTGGGGGGGGTGTTTGGTGGCGGTGCACTTAGTAACTGTAAATAGTGAGTAGTGTTAATAAACGTGCGGTGATGGACTGCAATGTGTCTGCCTGTCTGTGTCCGGGCTGTTCCCTTCTACAGTGGCGTAGTCGGCAGGATGCTGCACCTGGCACAAGGTGTGGACCTGCATATAGTAAATTGTCTGTGGAAGGCCCGGCACAGCAGGCGAACTCACCCACGTGCCGCAGGGGCGGCGTGCACTGAACCCCGCAGAGAAATGTGGAGTCGCGGACCATGTGCGGTCTGCTTTCAGACTTTGTGTTTCAGGGGCAGCTCAAGAATGCGGCGGCAGCAGGTGGAGTTGCCGTCGAGGACGGGCTGCAGCTTCGGCAGCCGCGGAGCTGCCTGGAGAATCGCTCTCCTGGGAGAGAGGAGAGCGAGATGGCCGACCGGAAGTCCCTCCTCCTAACAGGCACGGGATTGGACAGCGTGTCCTGCTCTCTCACCAGTGATTGGTTGGAGGCGAGGGCTGGGAATGTCCGTCCCGTGCAGCGAAGCAACCCGAGTGGGCAGCAAGGAAGCGCCCACAGAGAGCAGTCGGTGAGTGGAACTACTCGCAAGGTAAGCCCACCGCCGACTGCTTCTCTCTCTTTGGTGGTGATATTGAGTCCAGCGTCTCCGCCCGGAGGGCACATCGCTCGGCCGGCGGCGACAGCACAAGGCACAGCTGTTTTTGCAGCTCCTGCAATAGATAGATAGATAAAGTATCTATCTATCTATCTATCTATCTATTGCAGGAGCTGCAAAAACAGCTGTGCCTTGTGCTGTCGCCGCCGGCCGAGCGATGTGCCCTCCGGGCGGAGACGCTGGACTCAGGAGGGATGGCAGTGGCGCCGGATCGAGAGCCGCAGGCAGAAGAGGATCGGTGCGCTGCAGGAGCTCCTGGACGGAGAGGTACAGCGGGGAAGGTAAGGGAGACCGACCCCGTTAAGCTCCGGACGCCAGCGAGGCTGGGTCTGCCCTCTTACAATGGGCAGATCCAAACCGCTGTGGTGTCACAAAGTAAACGGAGGAAGCGGCTTGGGGAAGCCAGTTCCTCCGATATGCGAGGACATGCTGCTGGGTGCGCGCGTCCCGCAAAGGGCCGTCCTCTGCGGAGGCAGAGGAGAATCCCGCAGTTGGAGAGGTGGAAACAGAGCATGATCCCACTGGTGATTCCGTGGCGGGGAGCATGGAATGCTCGGGCTGGGAAGCCGAGAAAGGGAGCATCGGGGCCGAGAGCGTTGGCCCAGCTGAGGACGAGCCGAGGGGCTGCGTCAGGGCAACGCCTCCGCCCTTGTTTTTCTTTTGTGTTGACAGGATCGGGCCCTAGGCTACAGTGTGTCGGCTTGCCGCCGAGGGGTTCCCGTCCTCCCGGAATGGTTCGCTGGTCCCAGGAGGTCTCAGCTAGCGGGGGAGTCCTGTGGCAGGTGGCCGGGTGCGGCCCTCAATCAGCCGCCTATATAACGAGCCGCCGCCCTGCAATCAAGGCTGGAGTCGGGTGAGGAGGTGGACGAGGTCTGAGGAGGCGGCAAGGAGAGGCCCTGAGAGTGTGTGCAGTGAAGAGACGGCTTGGAGGAGAAGCCAGGATTGTGAAGAGACTGTGGGGGGGTGTTTGGTGGCGGTGCACTTAGTAACTGTAAATAGTGAGTAGTGTTAATAAACGTGCGGTGATGGACTGCAATGTGTCTGCCTGTCTGTGTCCGGGCTGTTCCCTTCTACACCAGTTAATTTAAAATAATACTTACAGGCTTTGCTTTGATGGGATTAACAAACACTGACTATTCGTGAAGCTTGCTGTCTAACCACTGACTTCCTGTAATTCTATTTCCACTTTCTTACAACTATTTACATGAATATTCATAGTTATGCTAACATTCCTTTGAATAACAGACAGCTATTCTGCAAGGCAGAACAGGAAGTAAAAAGTTAACTCAGAAAATCACACTATTTAATATTCTAAAAGACATGAAACATCTAAGCCTGGTGATGAAGTTACCCAATCTACACTGTGGTAGATTACCTTCTGCACAGTCTATTTAAAATGAAAAGAATTAATCTAAACATTGCTTATAATGACATAATACTGAAAAAATATTTTGGTGTTCTGTGTAAAGAAACTACAGACACCAAGGTTTTAAACCAACTGACTGTATACATTATTATACTAGTTAACTAAATAAAGATGTTATGGTTTGTTTTGTAGTAACCTGCATTTTGACTGATGGCAAAGCCAAGACTATAACTAATACACTAATTGAAACCCCTGACAGTGTAGGTTTAAAAATGCTTAATATGGTTGGCCTAGGATGGAGCAGATATTACACTTAGAAAACAAAAGGGAGTTGCAAAACTGCTCAAAGACAGAAAGTTCAAACTTATGGTCACTTGTCTTTGTGTAAAACCACTGACTTACTCTTGCTAATGCCTAAGCAGCTGCTGAAGTTCCTTATTTAGTGAAATTTAACGATACTTTAACTGTTTTTCTTCCTCCAAAATTCTTTCATCAAGATGGCTTGTGACGCTAGATTTCTATCTCATTACTTGGCAGTACAGTCTCTAAGTGTGTGTTCAGCAGTGGGGAACCAGTTCAGAACAGCATGAATTGTAGGAGTACCAACCCAGAAATCCCTGCTTAAATGGTACAAAAGAAAAACAAAAAGGTAACAATAACAAAAAGGATGCTGAATGAAAAAAACAGCCTATACAGAAGTCTCGTGTCAGTTTTGTACTCTCTTGTGTGACAGATTAAAGGGTCCCTCAGACCAGACGTCAGACACCAGATAAAAGTCCAATAATAATATTTATTATTATAAATAAGTGCACAAAGCACCCTCCTCTCCACTATACTCCAATAAATCAATAATCAAATAAACAATCCGTACACTATAATAACCAATCCTCCTCTCCCAGACGCGTTGCCACCCTTCCACCCAGCTCAGCTCACTCATCTGGGGTTTCCCAGAGTCCTTTATAGTCCCTGACCTGGAAGTGTTTCGCCCTCTCTGTCCACGTGACTAGGAACACTTCCAGGTCATATAAAAACTCCAGTTCTTCACCCCGGAAGCACGTCGTTCCTTCCGGTCATGTGTTCATGACGCACTTCCGGGTTATAGGGTACATAGCACTCTGTGAGCCTCCCTCCAGCGGCTCCTAGTGGTCCCCATGGTATCCAGCAAGGCAGTTTATAAAAACTACAATGTCCATATGACCCTGCTGGAATTTGGGGCACTTCCATGTTGTTGGGAGAGCTCCATCTAGCGGCTTGGAGGTGTGGACCGGAATATTTGGCTGGCCATCCCTCACACTTGGTTCTTGCTCTGAGCTTGTTTGGATTCAAGTCTTGGCCACAAGTGAGAAACCACATGCCAGGGCCGTCCCTTTTTATGATATCCCAATGTAAGGGGTGGGGGTGGGGCCTGCTCAGGGTGTCATGGACAAAGTTGAGTGCCATGATTGAATGTTTTTCCAGTGGAACAGAAGGTTCCCGAAGTGCCCCGAACTGGTACTACTGACCTCAGCTGAGCCTGGAAGAGGATCTCTGGTCACAAATGAGTGACAAGTATTACAGCATACCTGCATTTGAAAGTAAGCCATCAAACATATTGATATTACAGATAAAGATTTCAACAGACATACTGAAACATACAATTTTCTTCTTCACAAACAATGCTTTAAAATGTATTGCCTTTATTGTCTAATTTGTCTCAAGTATGGCAAAGGCAAGATTTTGACTTAACAGAAATAGATCTAATCTTACAAGCCAGATAATCATCAATTTTTGAATTGAAAAGCACCCCTGGCAGACATTTTCAAAATCTTTAACAACATCTTATAGATGAATGATCAGACCTTCACATTGATTATTCAAATGCTAATGTTACTTCATTCAAGCATACAATTTATGGTAAGTACAAAAGCACAGTTGCTAACCACCTAGATGCAAGATTTCCTGTTATGCCAATCATTTCCTTCTTTTCTATGCTTCTCAGTGCTGAAAGTCATGATAAAAGTGAAAGTGCTGAGATTCTTTTTGATTATTATTCTAGAAATGGCAGTCCTGCAGTTTTAAACTATGACTGTATTAAACAAGAATGGGCTGTTGAATCAAAAATTACTAAATGACAGACTTACAAAAATCTAAATCTAAAACAAATATTACTAAAATTAGCAACAACATTTAAGGATAAATAGTCTTTTCCAAATTTAGCAAAACTAGCTGCAATTGGCCAGCTCATACCTGTGAGTACAACTGAATGTGAAAGGGGATTCTCTACCCTAAAAAGAATAAAAACCTGTTTGAGTCAGAACATGCTAAATAATCTAATGCTGCTTTCTTTGAAGGATTAAGATCCATGTGATTTTAATTACGAAAAGGCTGTAGACACCTGAGCTTCCAAGAAGAGAGGAATTAGTACAAGAGTTGTCAATAATTATTCTAATTTTTGTGATAATTTTGTTTTGTTTGGCTGCACTGTTTTTCTTGTATACATGTGGTATACGGTGTGTCTGTAGTCACAGTGGTAAAGTTTCGACCTTGATCACTACATTTCTCTTGTTGTTTTCTGGGAGTTAACATTGACGTACCTCTCTTAGATTGTACCAAAGTAGAGCAGGGAGCAGTGATCTGCTTTTTATGGGCTAAAGGTGCATTAGGGGCCAACATCCACTGAAGGCTTTCTGCACAATATAGAGACAAGTGTTTTTCCATGGTGCAGTGTATATAAATGGATTAAGAAGTTTAAAAATGGTTGGACAAGTGTTAAGCATCCACTACCAATGATAATACTGAGCAAGACTGTCCCATGATTCTGATGAACGAATGGGGATGGCACGACCAGAAGACAGAAAAGAGGCAACACTGGACCAAAATGTAGCTATGATAGGACATTCCCAAGACATGTAGAAAAAGGTGCCTAATGCCCTAGATTGAAACAAGGCTAAGCCCATTAAAAACTGTTTTACATAGAGTAGATACAATCTGTGCACAAACCTAAATTGAATATTTTGTATGTTAGGGTCCCTAGCAGAGATGGTAATATTTAAAACAATTAAGACTATTGGAGAAGAGAGGTCATGGGCAGATTGCACTGCCAAACAGATTTGATAGGTAAAGCTTGATTTCTTAAGAGTGTGTTTGACATAATTTACTTAGACCTTCAAAAATCCTTGACACAATCCCACACCAAAGATTAATTCTGGAGCTACAAGCTGTAGGCATCAGAGTTAACCTACAAAACTGCCATCATCTATATGCTACACCGATCCTTCTCTCACTTGGACAGAGGCAGTGGTGCTGTAAGAATTATGTTTCTGGACTTCTCTAGCGCCTTCAGCACCATCCACCCTCTGCTCCTTAGGGACAAGCTGACAGAGATGGGAGTAGATTCATACCTGGTGGCATGGATCATGGACTATGTTACAGACAGACCTCAGTATGTGCGTCTCGGGAACTGCAGGTCTGACATTGTGGTCAGCAATAAAGGAGCGCTGCAGGGGACTGTACTTTCTCCGGTCCTGTTCAGCCTATATACATCAGACTTCCAATACAACTCTGAGTGCTGCCATGTGCAAAAGTTCGCTGACAACACTGCAATTGTGGGCTGCATCAGGAGTGGGCAGGAGGAGGAGTATAGGAACCTAATCAAGGACTTTGTTAAATTGTGCAACTCAAACCACCTACACCTGAACACCAGGAAAACCAAGGTGCTGGTGGTGGATTTTAGGAGACCCAGGCCCCTCCTGGACCCCATGATCATCAGAGGTGACTGTGTGCAGAGGGTGCAGACCTATAAATACCTGGGAGTGCAGCTGGATGATAAATTGGACTGGACTGCCAATACTGATGCTCTGTGCAAGAGAGGACAGAGCCGACTATACTTCCTTAGAAGGCTGGTGTCCTTCAACATCTGCAATAAGATGCTGCAGATGTTCTATTAGATGGTTGTGGCAAGTGCCCTCTTCTACGCAGTGGTGTGCTGGGGAGGCAGCATAAAGAAGGACACCTCACGCCTGGACAAACTGGTGAGGAAGGCAGGCTCTATTGTAGGCATGGAGCTGGACAGTTTGACATCTCTGGCAGAGTGACGGGCGCTGAGCAGGCTCCTGTTAATCATGAAGAATCCACCGCATCCACTAAACAGTGTCATCTCCAGACAGAGGAGCAGCTTCAGCAACAGATTGCTGTCAATGTCCTACTCCACTGACAGACTGAGGAGATCATTCCTCCTCCACACTATGCGATAGGGGGGGTAAACGCTAACATTATACAAAGTTGTCTGTTTTACCTGCATTTTTATCACTCTTTAATTTAATATTGTTTTTTATCAGTATGCTGCTGCTTGAGTATGTGAATTTCCCCTTGGGATTAATAAAGTATCTATCTATCTATCTATCTATCTATCTCTAGTGGGTTAATAGGCAGTGGACAAAGAGTACAGATAAGAGAATGTTCCACGTGGAGTGAGATTATCAGTGGAACTCCACAAGTATCTGTCCTTGGACCATTTCCTTTTCTGATTATATCAATGACATTGATTCTGGTATACTTAGTAAACTTTTGAAATTTGCAGATGACACTAAAATTGGAGGGATGGGAGACACCGGGGAGGAAGAAAAAATAATCCAAAAAGACCTGAACAAGCTTCCTAACTGAACACTTGGAAAATGCAGTTTAATGTAGAAACATGCAATGTGCTATATGTTGGCTAAAGGGACATCAATTATAAATGCAGGATGGGAGACACTGCCATACTGGAAGCACTTGTTAGTTTACATCATAAAATCTACTGAATATAAGTCATGGGAAACAATGAATGAATGATGAATAGGTGGTCAAAACTGCCCCTTGTCAATTGCTGTGTACTTGTGGAAATACCAGTAGTGATGGTCTACTGGCTAACGTGTTATTTTAATTGGGCTGAGTAGGTACACAAGGGGTACATTGCTTTGCTTCCAATCTGGAATTTGCTTGGGTGATTTCTTGAAATCTACTATGATAAACCTCAATTGGCTGTAATGGATTACTATGTCTACTTTGCTATCTAATGCAGTCACATCTACAAAACTATAATATTCAGCAGATGAATTGTATCTCCTGCTGCACCACGGCATTCTCTGACAACCAAAGTACGCTCACTGGGGCTCTCATCATCATTTTTGTCTCAGCAGGAGTAGCAGCGGGTCTATTCCTTCACTTTGGTCTGAAGAACGCACTTATCCATGTATTTTTGAGCGACGTGCTGATCATAACGTGCCGATTCCTCTGGTAAAATCACCGGAATATACGTCCATAGACACTCTGAAGTTTGGATTATTTAATACTCGATCTATCTCTAACAAAGCTCTGCTGATTGGTGATTTTATCATACACACTAAGATGGACTGTTTATGTCTTACAGAAACTTGGCAGCAACCGGGTGATAATTTTCATCAAAATCAAGCGCGCCCTCCAGACTTTGTCTGCAACACCAAATCCCATTCTTCGGGGAGGGGAGGCAGTCTCGCACTAATTCACCGCAAAGACCTAAAATTATCACTGATACCTCTTCCAGCGTATCCATCCTTTGAACTGTTAGCTGGCAAACTCGGTGGACCTACACCTATTATAATTGCTGTTTTATATAGACATCCTAAACTATCAAGTGTTTTTATTGCAGAACTTTTTACTGTTTTAACAACTTTGTGTGCAATGTCTACTAATGTCATTCTCATGGATGATTTTAACATACATGTTGATGTGCCAACCGATGCACTGACAAATTATTTTAATTAAATCCTTGACTGTTTTAATTTAATTCAATATGTCAACTTTTTGACCCATAACAAGGGTCATATTTTAGACTTAGTTTGCTGCTCTGGTATCACACCTAACAATCTTATTCCTATTGAATTACCTATCTCAGATCACAAAATGATCACATTTGATGTTAGCTTACCTCTCAGTAAATTAAAGGTTCAGCGTGTAATTTCATTTCGTAATGTCAAGCATGTAAACCCAGAGACCCTTATAGATTTATTGCAATCCCAGCCTGTTTCTCCTTCTACTACCACACCATCAGAATTAGTGGACCTTTACAATGCTGCTCTATCTTCTGCCTTTGATACACTAGCTCCCTTAAAAACATTGACTGTTTCATTTATTCGCACTGCTCCCTAGTTTACACCTGAACTCTGTCAGCTCAAAGCCTCTGGCCGACAGTTGGAGCGCCTAGCTAAAAAGACGGGTCTTGTTGTACACAAGGAAATGTATTCAGATCATATGTTAAAATACAAAAATGCTCTCTATGCTGCTAAAACTGTATACTATTCTAACATTACCAATACAGGAAGGAATAATACTAGAGCTCTTTTTTCTATAGTGAAATGGCAAATTACACCACCAGAAAATGTCACTTACCATAACCTCTCTGTTAAATACTGCTGCACTTTTTTGGATTTCTTCAACTCAAAAATTGAAAAAATCCACCAGCAACTTGCTTCCTCTATCTCTGCAGAAAATGACATACTCTCCACTATTACCCATATTCCCTCACCAGCCACCCTATTCTCAGATTTAAGGTTATCAGCTGAAAATAATGTCTTGGAGCTTATAACAAAATCAAATTCTTCCACATGCCAATCAGATCCAATACCTACAAGCTTTGTTAAGTCCTGTCTGTCACATATTTCCCCCATGATAACTACTATAGTTAACTCTTCCCTTACTATAGGCATGGTCTCCCACTCACTTAAAACAGCCTCAATTACTCAAATTCTGAAAAAAATCTGGTTTAGACCCAAATATCCTTATTGGCCTATTTCAAATGTTCCATTCGTATCTGAAGTTCTTGAAAAGATAGTTGCCTCCCAACTCCAGTCCCATCTTTCAAAAAATAACCTTTTTGAACAGTTTCAATCTGGGTTTCGTCCTAAACACAGCACAGAAACTGCCCTGGTCAAAATCACAAATGGTCTTCTCCGGGAAGCTGACATGGCACTTTTATCAATTCTTGTGCTTCTTGACCTCAGTTCCGTATTTGATAACATATCCCATCAGATATTTTTGAAACGACTAGCTAGTTTTGGAGTCAGTGGCCTTGTCCTCCAATGGTTTTCTTCCTACCTCACTGACAGGGGGCAATTTGTTCAAATAAAGGGATTTAAATCTGAGAATGTAGTCGTTACTCAGGGAGTCCCGCAGGGTTCAGCTTTGTGGCCACTTCTTTTTCTCATTTATATCTTCCCAATAGGTAATATCTTCTGGCAACACGGTATTAAATTTCATTGTTAAGATGATGACACACAGCTATATCTATCCACTAAATCCACTTCTGTTTTCCCTCCAGATACTCTTATGGCATGTATCCAAGACATAAAGACATGGATGACTCACAATTTTCTCCAACTAAACAGCAATAAAACTGTGGTGCTCCTCATTGGTTCTAAATCCACACTTGCTAAGGTTAATCAGTCTTCTATTTTAATTAACAATGTTAACACAAACATATCTACCCAGGTGAAGAGCCTGGGCATCATTCTTGACAGTACTCTCTCTTTTTTCTTCCCATATAAGTAATGTTTCCTGGACTGCCTTCTTCCATCTCCGAAAAATTTCTAAACTTCGTCCTGTTCTTACCCAACACAGTACTGAAGTATTGGTTAATGCCCTAGTCACCTCATTCTATCTGGCATCCCACAAAAACGAATCCATCACTTACAACTTATTCAAAATTCTGCTGCCAGGATAATAACCTGTTCTAAATCCACTGAACATATTACACCTATTCTCTCTCAACTTCACTCGCTCCCTGTTAACTACAGAATACAATACAAAATACTGCTCTTAACATTTAAAGCTCTCCACGACCTTGCTCCCATCTACCTCACTGATCTCCTACAGACTTACACTCCCTCTCACTCACTCAGATCCTCATCTGCAGCTCTACTTTCTGTACCACACATCAAACTCTGTTCTATGGGAGCTCGAACATTCTCTCATAGTGCTCCTCAACTCTGGAATTCTCTTCCCTCTCATATTCGTCAGCTTGACTCAATATCACATTTTAAAACTGTCCTCAAAACTTATCATTTCAAACTGGCATACCAATTGTGAATTTTGCACTGTTACTACCTGTTATCTTTGTTTGTTTGCTAATTATTGCTTTTTGATTTATCATTCTCTTTGTTTTTATTTTCTAATGTTGTTTAATTTCATTGTAAGGTGACCTTGAGTGCTAAGAAAGGCGCCTATTCAATAAAATGTATTATTATTATTATTATTAAACTTGCTTTAATCTAGACACATGTGCCAAATGCAAGTACCATATTACTGTGTAGAGAGCAGAACGTTATGTGATTTGGTCTACAGCTGAACTCAGTAAGGCATCATGATGGTTCTTGGTTTGCAACATGAATTACAATTTCCATAAAGCAAAGGAGCATAATCCAATTCTGAATCACATCTATCAGGAATCATCTGCAGGAGAAGCTGAGCCTGGTTCAATTGAGACTGGACTTGCACCAAGGCACTGACTAGATGGCACAAGTGCCTATTGACAAGTGGTCATTAAATGAGATCCTGGAATCTGTAGATGCTCTTTTTGAAATAATTGAAGGTTTTATCCAAACAATATGTTCCAATTTAACCAAACAATGTGCTTTGCTGTTACAGGAGAACTGTGCCTTACAAGTAAATGGTCCTGACATAGTTTTTAGACCAGGGCCTCAAATGGCATCCAGTTTAGAACCAATGCGCTGGTCCAGATTGATGGTCAGCAGCATGCATCTTGCCATGGAGTGTCTTAGTTAAAGTTTGACAGGTAAACAAGGTGAAGATTTATATACTTTAAGACGTCTTGGAAAGTTTACAGAAACAATGGAAAATGTAAAGTTTCCATCCAATCTCGGATACCAAAAAGTGTATGGGGCTGACCTTTATACCCTTGACTCCTAATTGCATTTGTAGCACGACCATCCACAGCAAAACCTGCAATTCAAATGTACCTCATCACTGCAATGAAAATTTTTAACTTGAGATTTACAAATTCAAAGAATAAGAAGTGGAGTAAATACAGCATGCCCATTTCTCTCAAAAACTCACTGCAAAGACAGAAAGCTACTCAGAGAGCCCCAACTTTACAGTAGCTACAGGAATGAATGACAGTAACTTACCACACTCTTTGTATACTAAAATTATTTTGAATATACTCCAAAAGACCGAATACACTTTAGATGTCCAAACACCATATTGGAAAATGTCTTATGGTCTTATGAGACATGGGCAGAAATAATTTTAAAAGATATCTTCTGGTGCAAAGCCAGCAAGGCTTATCACTTAAAGAATGCAGTACCAAGTGTTAAGCTTAGGGGTGGCAACATCAGGCTATTTTGCTGCTTCAGGACAGAAAGGGAAAACCTGTGGTTTGATTTTTAAAAGTATTATTTCCCTATAATCATCACTGCTTTTTTCTTGAATATTTTTGCTTAAAAGATTTGATTTAAGGTGAAAAAACATGTTGACATGATTTATCTTTATTTCTGCCTTCACATAAACAATTGCTAAATTTGAAATAAGGTTGATTAGACCTTTCATATCAATTGCATATAAGAAACTGGGGACAACATTTACAGAATTTCATTTCAGTAACAGATTACCTTTATTCCTTTGGCCTGTGTATTTGATTCAGCAGAATAGGTTGGGTAAGTGCATTTCTTTTACACTGTTCTGAAGGGATGTCCAAATAGCAATGTCTTAAGGGGTAAGTAGAAATAAAATGTATTATTTTTAGAGACAAAGAGGGAAGCACATTTTTAGAAATTCTGTATGCAACACAGCAACGTAACACATCTGTATGGCAATATGGGAAGACAAATCTTAGTAGTAACTTTTATACATGGAGCATCAGAAGTGAAAATATCTGTAATAGAAAAAGAGATTAGCACCCAGAGAGAACATAAATGAATTTTCCCAAGAAACAAGAACATCAGTAACTCAGTAGACACCCTGGCCCTTTCTGATACAGCTGTTAATTAAAAATACGTAAAAACGGTCAACACTGTAACAAAAGCTATAGTGGTGTGACTATAGTGGTAGGACAAACAGGAAGCCCCAGGGAACAAATGCACGGAGGAGTAGACAATTTTTAAAGTTTTAACATAAGCAAATTTGTTGGGGACGTTAAAGACAGTAGGGTATACAAAAACTGTTATTAGTCTTTCAGTAGGTTATTAGGAATCTAAACCACATAATGAAGCATAAGTTAAACACAGGACTTCATCCTTTTTTTTTTACATGATATTGTGGTTCCTAAAACTCTCACAAAAGTCTTTCCTTTGTTTGAGTTCTGACATTGCTTTCTCACACTGTTGTAAAATATAACTTCGCCATTCTGAAGTTATTCACTTTATTTAAAGAAGTCACTGAAACAACCAAAAATAATTAACACATCAAAACAAAACAAAATCACCTGAATTTAAAAGCTAAAACATTTCCCAACATAACATAGCTGTTACGTTCTTAAAATCTTCTAAAGTAAGCCAGGCTAATATGTACATTCTGCACATTTCGCTGTTGTGTTTCATTTAAATTCTTCAAAGTTTTTAACAATTAAATCTGCATTGTGGCTGCCATGTTATTACAATACATCAAAGGCAGAGAGAGAATGCAACATTTAAGCACGGACCACAATTACAGTGGTGTGAAAAACTATTTGCCCCCTTCCTGATTTCTTATTCTTTTGCATGTTTGTCACACAAAATGTTTCTGATCATCAAACACATTTAACCATTAGTCAAATATAACACAAGTAAACACAAAATGCAGTTTTTAAATGATGGTTTTTATTATTTAGGGAGAAAAAAAATCCAAACCTACATGGCCCTGTGTGAAAAAGTAATTGCCCCCTGAACCTAATAACTGGTTGGGCCACCCTTAGCAGCAATAACTGCAATCAAGCGTTTGCGATAACTTGCAGTGAGTCTTTTACAGCACTCTGGAGGAATTTTGGCCCACTCATCTTTGCAAAATTGTTGTAATTCAGCTTTATTTGAGGGTTTTCTAGCATGAACCGCCTTTTTAAGGTCATGCCATAGCATCTCAATTGGATTCAGGTCAGGACTTTGACTAGGCCACTCCAAAGTCTTCAGTTTGTTTTTCTTCAGCCATTCAGTTTGTTTTTCTTCAGCCATTCAGAGGTGGATTTGCTGGTGTGTTTTGGGTCATTGTCCTGTTGCAGCACCCAAGATCGCTTCAGCTTGAGTTGACGAACAGATGGCCGGACATTCTCCTTCAGGATTTTTTGGTAGACAGTAGAATTCATGGTTCCATCTATCACAGCAAGCCTTCCAGGTCCTGAAGCAGCAAAACAACCCCAGACCATCACACTACCACCACCATATTTTACTGTTGGTATGATGTTCTTTTTCTGAAATGCTGTGTTCCTTTTACGCCAGATGTAACGGGACATTTGCCTTCCAAAAAGTTCAACTTTTGACTCATCAGTCCACAAGGTATTTTCCCAAAAGTCTTGGCAATCATTGACATGTTTCTTAGCAAAATTGAGACGAGCCCTAATGTTCTTTTTGCTTAACAGTGGTTTGCGTCTTGGAAATCTGCCATGCAGGCCGTTTTTGCCCAGTCTCTTTCTTATGGTGGAGTCGTGAACACTGACCTTAATTGAGGCAAGTGAGGCCTGCAGTTCTTTAGACGTTGTCCTGGGGTCTTTTGTGACCTCTCGGATGAGTCGTCTCTGCGCTCTTGGGGTAATTTTGGTTGGCCGGCCACTCCTGGGAAGGTTCACCACTGTTCCATGTTTTTGCCATTTGTGGATAATGGCTCTCACTGTGGTTCGCTGGAGTCCCAAAGCTTTAGAAATGGCTTTATAACCTTTACCAGACTAATAGATCTCAATTACTTCTGTTCTCATTTGTTCCTGAATTTCTTTGGATCTTGGCATGATGTCTAGCTTTTGAGGTGCTTTTGGTCTACTTCTCTGTGTCAGGCAGCTCCTATTTAAGTGATTTCTTGATTGAAACAGGTGTGGCAGTAATCAGGCCTGGGGGTGGCTACGGAAATTGAACTCCGGTGTGATACACCACAGTTAGGTTATTTTTTAACAAGGGGGCAATTACTTTTTCACACAGGGCCATGTAGGTTTGGATTTTTTTTCTCCCTAAATAATAAAAACCATCATTTAAAAACTGCATTTTGTGTTTACTTGTGTTATATTTGACTAATGGTTAAATGTGTTTGATGATCAGAAACATTTTGTGACAAACATGCAAAAGAATAAGAAATCAGGAAGGGGGCAAATAGTTTTTCACACCACTGTATATCATTGATTGAGGCTCCCTGCAATTCAAAGAAGTGACATTATAAACTGGAACATTTCCATTGGCCATGTCACATTGTATTTATAGAAATTATGGTAAAAGTTAACGTTACTGTATACACTGAGAATATATAGCAATGGCTGGATTCTCTGCTCTTCACATGACTCATTGAGAAGGCTCGCTGTCCTAAAAGGACTGCTTGCCTTTTGTAGCACAGTTGCCGTTTTTATTGGCGCTCCTGCTATGAATGATTCGTTTGGTAACTCATCCCTGGCTGATATTACTTGTTCAGCGCGGGTAACGCTATATATTGGCTAAACAAATGGAAAGGTGGAGTTTATTTTTCCATCCCAAAGAGAAGGCTGAAAAATCTGACTATCCATTTGTATAATACTAAACTTTTAACCTATGCAGTTACTTAATTTTGTGGTTATGTAATCATTGTCCGTATAGGATTTCAACAGTTCCTTTATTAAAAAAAATGTTGATGTGAAGATGTAGAAGGTTTTGTCGTCCCTTTATACTTTACATAGTAAAAACCAATGAAGTCGTAATTTCAGCGATATACGACGATGTGTTACCATTATTAATTCCTATTTCATAAGACACTACGCAAAAAAAAAAATACTGCCAATGGTTCCGATTAGACACTCTATAACAAGGGTTCCCAAAGTGGTCGATATTGACCCCCTGGGGTCGATTTGAACTTTCTAGGGGTCGATAGTTTCAATGAAAAAATTTGGGGGTCAACGACAGCAAAAATAGACCCCCTTACTACTGCTATTTGTTTGTTACTTCAAAATATCTATGATTCCAATAGGTACCTAATTAAGAAGTAAAATCATTTAAAAAAAACACATTACATACCAAATTTGCGAACGAAACGGTAAAATGTGTCATTAAAAGAGTCACACGTAAGAATGCATGAAAATACATGTAGCACAAACATGTCTGTTCATTGTCTTATCGAACATATCAAAGCAAGTGCGGATATGAAAAACCATTGCATGTAATTAGGGGGTCGACGGTTTTAAAAGTTTTTGGTAAAGGGGTCTGCGGCTGAAAAAAGTTTAGGAACCCTTGCTCTATAAGATTGACCTACCGGAGAGGACAAACGGAAGCTTACCTTGGCGCAAAGCGGAAGGGCGGCTCTGTGCGTGGGGCGTGGTTCTGCAGACCACGGCCCGAGGCTACGAGTACCTGCGAGCGGCGGCGCTGCTGCTTCTCCTTCTCCCCTGTGTTTTTAACAGGTAGTGGCTTCTTCTCCAGGTACTGGTGGTTGTACTTGAGCGTACTGTGTGGGTTTATTTTCATTCGTACGCGTACTTTTTTGGAAGTGGTATGTGTCCTGTCATCACTGAAGAATGTCATTAGCTGCATCAGCGTTTGGGACAGGATTGTCAGACTTTTTGCAATGCTGACATGTTTTCGAATGATGTCTCCCTTTTATTTCTTAATTATTTGTTAGACATTTCTATATTTCGTTTGCATCAAAGGACATTTTACTTTTAACGTTTAAGGTGAACGCGGCAATTTGTTTACTTGTCTACTTTTGGTGATGGATAGGCTTCAGAATCGACCGGAAAACTTACTTTTGTTGTAGGAAAATACAATTTCATTGGATAGTCCGCTCTGACAAATTATATTCATTATCCATTTTATCTTTCTAGGCGAATAGGATTTAAGTAGTTTTTAAACTCCACTTTATATTAAAAAAATTATATATATTAAAAGTAACTGTTTATTGATTAGACTTTCAGGTGGGTATGGTGCCAAGCTAATTGGATGTTTTCTCTTATTTGCCATTCGAGGTTAATTGATTTATGGATAATAAAACCATATAGTAACTAAAAAGCATAAAATTGTTGACAAGCATGAGAATTAAAATAAACAAAAATGTGAAAATGAGGATTGCAGCATTGTCTGTTTTTAACAAGGCAACCGAAAAGTTTCCTTATTTCTGAAACGGCAGCGAAGAAAGCGAGCCCGAGTGGTCTTAATCAAACAAGTACAATCACGATTGGCGTTAATTTGGAATAAGTGTTTGAGATTGGGTGGATCGGTAAATGGTGGAACTCTTCAATGGTTACATGCTGTCACAGTAAGTTCTCGAAAGTGGTTGGTGTTTTTTAATAATTTGGAAAAGCATTGCTATGATGAATTCTTCATGCTCTGTTGCTGAAAATTTAAACTTTGGAAACCTATTAAACAATAAGGAAAAAGTCGTTTTTCCACTATCAGTGTTGTTCTGTTTCCATTCGTTTTTGTAGTAAAAGTTTCCCGCGGAAAACAACCAAATCTATTGTTTTAGTGGAAGTTATAGGTTCTGAACAAAGTTAGAATTTTTTAATGTTTTTTTTTCATTTGGTTCTACTACATCACTGCTTCCCAAAGTGGTCTATACGGACCCCCAGGGGTCGATTTTGACTTGCAGGGGGTCTATGTCAGTGAGAAAAAAAATTGGGGGTGCACGAGATGTAAATGGTGGTCCACGTGAGCGGACACAACATGTAAGAATTTTACTAGGTTCTGATTTGTTTCGTTCCAAATCCAAATATTTACTTGCATTTTGTGTCTTTTCAATAAAGGTATGAATAAAAATTGCACGTTTTTCTTTTTTTTACAATTGTCCACTCTACAAAAAACCCTATGAAAGTAAGCAGCACTGTGTCAGTTGCCAAAAACACATTTGAAGTTAATAAGTTTAGGAAAATTCAATATTAGTCAGGCAGGGGGTCTATGAAAAACAAAAAAATTGGTAAGTGGTCTACGGGGCAAAAAAGTTTGGGAACCTCTGTACTACATGAATATTTATACATGTGTACAGTGCCATCAGTTTAAACAAGTTTAATAATCTCAACAAATATGCCAAAAAATTGCTTAATCTATTAAACAAACTAAAAATAAAATCCATCTCCAGCAGCATTTACTGGTTCAATTATATACAGTGAAGAAGAGCTAACACACTAAGTAGTTAAAAGAAAACAATAAGGGAACCCGAATCACTCGGAATTCATGCCTCATTAATTCGCTTCATTCAATTGATTCATTGAGATATTTAGACAGCTCAGCATATTACTCTGATTTACTGCTGTATCTTTTGATTTTATTGAGGAAATTAAGTTTACATTTTCTAATACATGTATCTTAATCTTTTTACTAAAAGCATCCTCTCATTCCACCAGTAATAAGATAGATGCATGCATGCATGCATCAACTTATGTTTAGCCTCGACATTCGTAGAAATAGTAAACATGAAGTTAATGTGTTTGTCACATGCAGCTTAATATGGTGATGCAATATTTGAAATTGCTGCATCACAAATCCAGCATCATTTGTTCAATCCCAAAGATCAGATGTTTGAGTTTTTCTTTGGTAATTTGTAAGGAAATTGGAGTAACTAAAGACTTGCACATTAGGTTGGTTGTGTGGGAGACTGGGCCTTTGTTGTGTCTTGTGTTGTCATAGTAGGGCTCCCTGTGACCCTGAATTGAGTTTAGTGGGGTTCAGAATGTTATGTAATCGGGTATAGTAGTTTTAAATGTGTGTATGTGTATATGTATGTATGTGTACAGGTATATATGTATGTGTGTATGTATGTATATATATGTATGTGTATATGTATGTATCTCTATCTCAAATATTGCTTTTAAAGTTGTTTTTTTTTATTTTTATTTTTTTTTTCAAAGCACTTTTTATTTCCATGTATAGTTAATCTAGAAAGAGGGCTATTTGCTTCTTTGGTTTATATTTAGCCTTAAATTATTTAACTAAATACCTAATCATGGAGCATACATTTTAGTCTAAGTTATAGATGATATACTTTTAATCATTCGTTTTATGTTGGCTTTAGCATTTTAATGGAACTAAAATAAACATTAAATTTCACAAATGTTGCACTTAAATTATTATATATGCACTTTACAAATATCTACTTCGTTTGTTTGGTACAACCTGGGGTACTGTAGAAATAATTTCAGAATCTGGGCTTCTATTCAAAAATAATGGAGGCGGGTGTTTGTTTTTTCAGTTTGACCCAGGATTGGCCTAAATACTTAAACTAATATGAAGTACTTGTTCCAGCAGAGCAATGGAAGGTCCTAAAAGAAGAATATATAAAGCACTTCAGCCAGCAAAACCATTGCGCCGATTAAGTGGTAAGTCTTTGAATTATATGAAATTATATACTTGTGATATTAAAATTTCATGTTTGTGTAGTTCTGTGTATTTATATGGATTCCATATTAGGTTTATAGATTGCTCCAAGTTGGTCTGGTATGAGTATCTTTGAGTTTGGACTTTGTGTTTTTGACTGGCCTTTATGATGATGTAGCATTGTCTTTGGTTTATATGTTGTGCCCAATGCTGCCCAGATTGGCTTTTGTACCCCAAGGTCCTGTAATTAAGAGTTAACAATTTCACCGTTAATATTTTATTTAGGCAGATGTTCTTATATTGTATCACTTGTTGGCACTTTGTTTTTATAATATTTTTTTCTTAGACTAAATTGATTACTTAAAGCTTTTTATAGTAAAATTTTACAATTTAGTTAAGTAATGAAGTAATGGCTGACAGTGCAACATTATCTAGAAAGTGAAATATGGCAGTATGCCAAATTGTTTTTTTAATATGGCTAAAATATTGTGCATCAAGTTTCCTAATATTTTACAGTATGATGAAATGTGTAGAAACAGACTAGCAGAAGGTTTTGAATAGATTTGATGCCTGCTTATGTATTGGTGAATAGTTTCCCAGTAATTATCAGTTTATATCAATAGCTTTCAATTGAAGAGTCTGGTTACAGCCTGATGTAAGAGCTGCTTTGCAGCTTATAATCGTGATACTGTGTTCCTGAGAAATCCTCACTTAATGAAGATTTAATGCTTTATTAAATGAAATGGAACATTTTTTTTTTTTTTTTTTTTTTTTTTTTTTTTTTTTTTTTTTTAGTTCCCTGCTTTTTTTTTGTAATACGGTATGTGAAAGTATTTCCTTTGTGAATAAGAAATGGGCATTGTAGTCTGTTAACATAACTTTACATTAGCTACCTTAAAACTTCCATCCATCCATCCTCTTCCGCTTATCTGAGATCGGGTCGCGGGGGCAGCAGCTTGAGCAGATATGCCCAGACTTCCCTCTCCCCCAGCCACTTCTAGCTCTTCCGGGGGAATCCCGAGGCGTTCCCAGGCCAGCCGGGAGACATAGTCCCTCCAGCGTGTCCTGGGTCTTCCCCGGGGCCTCCTCCCGGTTAGACGTGCCCGGAACACCTCACCAGGGGGGCGTCCAGGAGGCATCCTGATCAGATGTCCGAGCCACCTCAACTGACTCCTCTCGATGCGGAGGAGCAGTGGTTCTACTCTGAGCCCCTCTGATGACTGAGCTTCTCACCCTATCTTTAAGGGAAAGCCCAGACACCCTGCGGAGGAAACTCATTTCAGCCGCTTGTATTCAATCTCATTCTGTCAGTCACTACCCATAGCTCATGACCATTGGTGAGGATAGGAACGTAGATTGACTGGTAAATTGAGAGCTTTGCCTTGCGGCTCAGCTCCCTTTTCACCACGACAGACCGATGCAGAGCCTGCGTCACTGCGGACGCCGCACCGATCCGCCTGTCGATCTCCCCCTCCATTCTTCCCTCACTTGTGAACAAGACCCTGAGATACTTGAACTCCTCCACTTGGGGCAGGATCTCACCCCCAACCCTGAGAGGGCACTCCACCCTTTTCTGGCTGTTGACCATGGTCTCAGATTTGGAGGTGCTGATTCCCATCCCAGCTACTTCACACTCCGCTGCGAACCGATCCAGAGAGAGCTGAAGATCACGGCCCGATGAAGCAAACAGGACAACATCTACTGCAAAAAGCAGTGGCCCAATCCTGAGTCCACCAAACCGGACCCCCTCAATGCCCTGGCTGCGCCTAGAAATTCTGTCCATAAAAGTTATGAACAGAATCGGTGACAAAGGGCAGCCCTGGCAGAGTCCAACTCTCACTGGAAACTGGTTCGGCTTACTGCCAACAATGCGGACCAAGCTGTGACACCGGTTGTACAGGGACCCAACGGCCCTTATCAGGGGATCCGGTACCCCATACTGCCGGAGCACCTCCTGCAGGATTCCCCGAGCAACACGGTCGAACACCTTTTCCAAGTCCACAAAACACCTGTAGACTGGTTGGGCAAACTCCCATGCACCCTCCAGGACCCTGCTAAGGGTATAGAGCTGGTCCACTGTTCCGCGACCAGGATGAAAACCACACTGTTCCTCCTGAATCCAAGGTTCGACTATCTGATGGACCCTCCTCTCCAGGACCCCCGAATAGACTTTTCCAGGGAGGCTGAGAAGTGTGATCCCTCTGTAGTTGGAACACACCCTCCGGTCTCCCTTCTTAAAGAGGGGGACCACCACCTCGGTCTGCCATTCCAGAGGCATTGCCCCGATGTCCATGCAATGTTGCAGAGGTGTGTCAACCAAGACAGTCCAACATACAGAGCCTTGAGGAACTCCGGGCATATCTCATCCACCCCCGGGGCCCTGCCACCAAGGAGTTTTTTGACCACCTCGATGACCTCCGTCCCAGAGATGGGGGAGCCCACATCCAAGTCCCCAGGCTCTGCTTCCTCATTGGAAGGCATGTTAGTGGGATTGAGGAGATCTTCGAAGTACTCCCCACACCGACCCACAACGTCCCGAGTCGAGATCAGCAGCGCGCCATCCCCACCATATACATTGTTGACACTGCACTGCTTCCCCCTCCTGAGACACCGGATGGTGGACCAGAATCTCCTCGAAGCCATCTGAAAGTTGTTCTCCATGGTCTCCCCAAACTCCTCCCACGCCCGAGTTTTTGCCTCCGCAACCACCGAAGCTGCATTCCGCTTGGCCTGCCGGTACCTATTAGCCGCCTCCAGAGTCCCACAGGACAAAAGGGTCCTGTAGGACTCCTTCAGCTTGACGCCATCTCTCACTGCCGGTGTCCACCAACGGGTTAGGTCAGGGGTAGGCAATGTCAGTCCTGGAGAGCCGCAGTGGTTGCAGGTTTTTGTTCCAACCCAGTTTCTTAATGAGCAATCAATTATTGCTGATGAAACACTTATTGCTTAAGTGATAGTTTGATGCTTCATTTTAGTGGTCTCGCTTGTTAAGTCTCCCCGCCCTTAATTGCTTATTTCAATCTTAAACAGCTGCATTCAGTGTGTTAATGGCTCCTTATTCAGTAATAAGATGTAAAAGACAAAGCAGCCAGAAGTTCTCCATCTAGCAGCTAGATGGAGAACTTCTGGCTGCTTTGTCTTTTACATCTTATTACTAAATAAGGAGCCATTAACACACTGAATGCAGCTGTTTAAGATTGAAAAAAGCAATTAAGGGCGGGGAGACTTAACAAGCGAGACCACTAAAATGAAGCATCAAACTATCACTTAAGCAATAAGTGTTTCATCAGCAATAATTGATTGCTCATTAAGAAACTGGGTTGGAACAAAAACCTGCAACCACTGCAGCTCTCCAGGACTGACGTTGCCTACCCCTGGGTTAGGGGATTGCCGCCACGACAGGCACCGACCACCTTATTGCCACAGCTTCGGTCAGCCGCCTCAACAATAGAGGCACAGAACATGGCCCATTTGGACTCGATGCCCCTCACCTCCCTCGGGACGTGGTTGAAGGAGGTAGGAGTTGAAGCTACTTTTGACAGGGGACTCTGCCAGACGTTCCCAGCAGACCCTCGCAACACATTTGGGCCTACCAGGCCTGACTGGCATTCTCCCCCGCCATCGAAGCCAACTCACCAGTTGACAGCTCAGTTGACCGCTCCGCCCCTCTCTTCACCCGAGTGTCCAAGACATGTGGCTGCAAGTCTGACGACACAACCACAAAGTCGATCATTGAACTGAGGCCTAGGGTGTCCTGGTGCCAAGTGCACATATGAACACCCCTATGCTTGAACATGGTGTTCGTTATGGACAATCCGTGACGAGCACAGAAGTCCAATAACGAAATGCCCCTCGGGTTCAGATCGGGGGGGGGGTTGGGCCCATTCCTCTCAAATGATGCCCTTCCAGGTCTCACTGTCATTGCCCACGTGAGCATTGAAGTCTCCCAGCAGTACGAGGGAGTCCCCAGAAGGTATGCCCTCTAGCACCTCCTCCAGGGACTCCAAAAAGGGTGGGTACTCCAAACTGCTGTTCGGCGCATACGCACAAACAAGTTTGTACCCGTCCACCCCACCCGAAGGCGGATGGAGGCTACCCTCTCGTCCACTGGGGTAAACCCCAATGAACAGGCTCCAAGTTGGGGGGGGGGGGGGGCAATTAGTATGCCCACACCCACTTGGCGCCTCTCACTGGGGGCAACTCCAGAGTGGTAGAGACTCCAGCCCCTCTCAAGGAGATTGGTTCCAGAGTCCAAACTGTGCGTCTAGGTGAGCCCGATTATATCTAGCTGGAGCCTCTCGACCTTGTGCACTAGCCCAGGCTCCTTCCCCTTCAGAGAGGTGACATTCAACGTCCCAAGAGCCAGTTTCTGTAGCCGAGGATCGGACCGCCAAGGTCCCCGCCTTCGACCACCACCCAACTCACACTGAACCTGACCTCCTTGGCCCCTCCCATAGGTGGTGAGCCCATGGGAAGGGGGGCCCATGTTCCCTCTTCGGGTTGAGCCTAGCCACCAGTTGCTCGCCTTTGACCCCACCTCCAGGCCTGGCTCCAGAGGGGGGCCCCGGTGACCCGAATCCGGGAGAGGAAAAATGCCGTCCAAATTTTTTCTTCTTCATAGGAGGTTTTTGTTGAACCGCTGTTTGTCTCATCTCTCATCTTGGACCAGTTTGCCTTGGGTGGCCCTACCAGGGGCATAAAGCCCCAGACAAGAGTTCCTAGGATCACTGGGATATGCAAACTCCTCCACCACGATAAGGTAGCGGTTCGAGGAGGGGAGCATTTATTTTTTTCTCGCTAAATCTTCATTTTCCTTATACTAAGCTGGTTATTAACAAACACATGTTGGATCTGTCGCCGGTTGTTAAAAAGCTGAAGTTGCAAACTTTATAACTCCCATTCCAAATCTGTACATTTGGCTTCTAGTTAAGTTTAGAAATAGCGTTTTTATAAAGTTGTGAATGGCCTTGCTCCCCTGCATTTTAGCAATCCATAAAATGCTCCGATCACAAGATGCAAGGTTTTTTTTTTTTTTTTTTTCTTTTAAAGCAATTATTAATATCAGTGTTTAGTTGTAGAACTCCAAAGTGCTGCCATTGTAGGATGTTACAAATACTTTTAAGAAACTCAGCCATTATTTTAGATCTTATAAGTTAGGATATAGCAGATTGGATGATGGATGGAAGGTTGTTCATATTGCATTTCAATAACTGCGGCAGCCATTGCCAAGTCTTTAAATTGAGCGTTTTCTCATACTCTACGAAATATACAAACAGTACAGATCTTGTGGTTTTTATATTTTCTTTATATATAAAAAAAAAAAAAATAAATAGTTCCAATAATAAATGAAACCAATCCTTAGTTATGACAAATAGATGAAAATATGTAGTACAAAATAAATGCAGCACTTAAATACAGGTAGTCCCCAGGTTACGGACATCCGACTTACGAACGAGGACGCAGCTGCGATGCTTGCACCTCAGTAACAGCCGCTCTGTCATGTTCGGCCTGGGGATGCTGCAAGCGCTGGCTGGAGGGGGGGCGATTTTCGCTGCTCGCGCAGTGTAGTGTCCCTCGGGCGGCTCCCGCTGGCAAGCGGTGACCCGTGGTCCATAGTCACTGGGGCCACGGCTATCGCTCCTGTGCAGGTCAATGGTTCGCTGCCCAACCACTATGCTGCCGCAGCTACTGCTCCTGACTGGACGCAGGCTGGATGGAGCAGAGGGGGGCGTTTCACTTCCCGCCCAGCACACACTGCTGGTAATGCTGCAAGCGGTAACCCGGTTGTGGGGCAGCGGGGGTAGCATTGTAGTGTGCCTCGGATGGCTGCCTGTTGAATTGGGGTTCTGCAATTCACTACTCGCCTTTGGCCGCAACGTGTTCGTTCTACAGCATACTTTAGTGGAGGTGACTGTGAGGTGGGCTGGTGATGAACCGCCCCTCACCACCGCCATTCATTCTCAATAGCAAGCCTACTTGTACTGTTACGCACATAGCAGGAGGTTGTCTCTTGTCAGTACATCGGACGTGTTGATGACTGGTGCCTTCAAGCTGTGATAGCATGTACAGTGCTATGCAGAAGAGCTCATCTTAACCTTTTGTCTTCACCCTTTAAGAATGTCTCTGAAACACAATTCTGATGCAAGTGCTGGTGATACAGTAGAGAAAAACCATCACCATTGAAAATAAAGTAGAAATAATAAGGTCAGAGAGAGGTGAAACTCCATCATTCATTGGCAGAGCACTTCGTTACAGTCGGTCAACAATAGCATTTATTAAAATAATGTATCTGTTCCGATTTGCATGCAAATTCTACTTAAGTACAAACCTACAGTCCCTATCTTGTATGTAATCTGGGGACTGCCTCTGCAATCTTAGGCTTCAGATCGCTTTTATGCAAGAGAAGTCCTCCTTCTGTGTGAAACCCAAGCCTATAAAGTATTTCACAGATGTTCTGCTAGTATCAAAGTTTTAATCAGGTGTTTGTAGGTGTGGACTAATTGCCATTTGCATAATTTTACATTCAGTAACTGGATGATGTAGCAGAAGACCAAACACAAACTGGAAACTGTTCTCCTTCAAAGAGATTGAAAACAAAAGACCTTGAAGTGAATACAATGAAGACCAAGCTGTTTATATGAAAGATCAGTGCATGGATGTGCAATGTATGCAGTATAGGTGTTTGAACAATCTATATACTGGCCTGGGTTTCTCTGAAGTGGCTGCATAAAACAGAATTGTGTGTCTGTAGGTGGCATGTGCAAGCTTTATTTGAGCAGGATACTGATGTAGGAAGTGTAAATTTAGCACCAGCAGTGGAATTGTTCTGGAAAAAGAGGGGGGATATTGTTACTTTGGGTGACAACTACATGGAAGAAATTCCAGGAGATGATATTGGGGGGTAGGGGAGGGGGGTGGTTATGAAAGGTCTGGTACGTGTAGTATAGTGTATGGGAGTTGGATATGGAAAATACAGGTAAGCTGGAAAGAATACAAATGGAATTGATCAGATGGATTTGTGTTGTGGAGTGACAGGAAGATAAATGTGAAGTTTAGTAGAAGGTTTTTGTTGTTGCAAAGAAACGGGCTGAAGCAGGTTTGGGCATGCCTAATAAAAGGCACTGCACAGGATGATTGAATGAAGTGGTGCATGGGTGACGGTGGAAGAGAATAGACTCTTGAGGAAGTGTGGATGGGTTACTTAAGAAGAATGGTTCTCATTGCAAATGGTCCCCTTGCCACACTGTTTAAACCTGGAAAATGACTGTTAAACCACTAATGATGCAATGATTCGATCTTACATTGTCATAGTCTTTAATTGGTTAAAAGTCCTGTTTCTTTATGTTGCTCTCTGTGTACAATATATGCAGGCCGTAGAATTTATTATAGTTGATTGTATGTGAAATGCCATTCTTGCTTAATCTTGAATGATTTATTACATACATGCGCTCCTCCACCTCCTTAAAGGGAGGTTTATTTATATTGGGACATTTTAGAGAGGTCTGAAAATGAAAGCTAATTGTGCTACTTTTAGATCTGACACACTTCTTATTGAGAGTGAGATTTACGCATACAAGGCATATTCTTCTTTGATGAATTAGGAATTAAGCCAATACTAGCTATAAACTTAGAAATCTTAGTGATCTGGTATTTAGGGCAGAATGTATTGTAATTTTGACTTTGGTTGTGCTCTTGTGGAGCTTGTTACCATCCATCCATCCATTTTCCAACCCGCTGAATCCGAGCACAGGGTCACGGGGGGGTCTGCTGGAGCCAATCCCAGCCAACACAGGGCACAAGGCAGGAACCAATCCTGGGCAGGGTGCCAACCCACCGCAGGACACACACAAACACACCCACACACCAAGCACACACTAGGGCCAATTTAGGATCGCTTGTTACTAATTTTATATAAATTTAATAATTGAAAAGCATGTTTAGTGAACTATGGAGTAGAATTCAAATGAGTGTATTAATATACTGAATGAAAGCAGTTTCTTTCATGCAGTACTGCTAAGGGGAAACAAATAGCTGCTATTGGTAACTGTGGAGAAGATATTAACTAGTGTTTTTTTGTGTTTTAAATATAAATATGAAAAGCAAAAAATGGAAATTTAAGTTTAATTTAAAAACTAATTCCATATTAATCAAATAAACCAGGAGAGGTATTATCTCCTTTCACACATGTAGCACCCAAAATTCCTGGATTAACCATTCCATGGATTTCATTACTCTTTGCTCATTTAAGCATGCTAGAGTGGCTACCAGGGTTGATGCTATTCCCACATAATCATAATAGTAAATACATTTTATTTATATTGTGCCTTTCCCATGCTCAAGGTGCTTCAGAGTCTTAGAAAAAAACAGCAGGGTATATGTAACATTGGATACAAATGTTTTCCTGAATAGAACAATGAAACAGATAACAAAGCATTAAATAGAATAAAGGACAATAAAACAGAGTAAAATACTAAATTCAAATACTAAAAGAAAAACCTAATTTGTGATATAACACACAAATTATCCTGAGCACCTGGACAGAGAGGTAAACTGAAAGAAAGGGCAGAATGTTAAGTTAAAAAGCCTTCCTAAATAGATGAGTTTTTAAGTTGTTGGTTTTTAAAAGAATGAATTGAGTCAGCTGATCTAATTAATTTCAGGATGTCATTTCAAAGTCTGGGTGCTATGGAGCTGAAGGCCCTGTCACCCATAGAGTGCAGTTTGTGTGAGGCACAACAGATTACCAGAATCAGAGGACCTTAGTAGGCAAACGGGAGCATAGTGATTTAGAAGGTCACTGATGTAGTCTGGTGCAATGCCATTTAAACCTTTTGTAGGTTACACTGGTCAACAAGCATTTTGCTACTGGGATTCTTTCATCTGTACTTTAACAAATTTCACTTGCTGACTCCAAATCTGAAACTGTTTTCGTCCAGCACGTCCCATTGTTTACTTATGATGTTCCAGGTCTTGGACAACTAGGGTGACTGGACAGTAAAGGTGATGCATTTCAGCATTTAAGAAATAAGTTTGGTCTCGAGAGAAGTGAAGCCAAAATTAAGGAACATTTTTTGACACGCTGATCTCACTTTTATATTGAGGTAAATTGACATAAATATGCTTTAACGTGTCTCTGGTATCTTCTGGTTTGTTTTCAGAATAAACGCATCAAAATAATTTTGGTGGGACATAGTCCAAACTCCAGATATTGTGCTGATATATTACATTGATATTCAAAAGTGTCAAAATGTCAATGAGGTGTATATCAAAAACCTGATGTGCTAGCTTAATTCTGATTTCATATCTATATATATAAAATCCCTATGTGCGTCCAGGTGTCCGTGTGTGGGTGTCTTCTGATGAAGTGCGCATGCGCAGGGCACGGTGCGATGCACGATATTACTGTCAGAGAAAGTTAGAGGCGTTTTACGGAAATATAAACCAGTATTACTGCGAGAGGAAATTAAAGGTACACAATACAGTGACGCATATTACAGCCCCATACAAGCCAGTATTACTGTCAGAGGAGATTAAAGGCATATTACCGATGCGCACGCCTGTATTACCGCCAGATAAAATTAAAGGTATATTACGGAAGTACAAGCCAGCAGACGTACAAGACGGTATTCTTCAATAAGGGCGTGCACAATAAGGCGAGCCTCAAAAGGGTGACCTCAATTGGGCGCAGCGAATAAAGGCGCGCGTAAATAAAAATCTGCACCTTTGTTGCTATTCACATATTCCAGAGCCATTTGAACTAAATTATCTACGAACGCCTTTATTCGCCGCGCTCAATTGAGGTCACCCTTTTTATGCGCGCCCTTATTGAATAGAGCCATACAAGACAGTATTAATGTTACAGAAAATTAAAGACACACAATACACGGCGGCAGCCCACGAACATCGGTCAGCTCAGCAAGTAAACATCAACAAAAGAGAGGCTGAAAGAGAGAAAAATGCGACCAACAAAAAGAATGAGGTCAAAGCCCCTTGCCATTTAACCTTTTAACCGCCAACTCCCTAAATATTCCCCATGCCAGGAGAAATCTGAACAATTTTCGTTTTTTTACTTTACATTTATTCAAGCAGTATTTACCTGCTGAAATACCTGCTGAAATGTTTCAAATAAATGGTCAATCAAAGGACGTAGCTTGAACAAGCGGTCACGGTTTGGATCTTTCATATCTGGCTCAGATAACGGGCAGCAGTCCAGTTGAGATGCTGGGGATACACCCACTCATCGCCATCATCCGATGCGTCGTCATTCACAGTATCATGCAGCGCACGTTGCTGATCATCATTGTCGCTAAAATCTTCTTCAGAACTGCTACGATCATGATCAGAATTATTGTCCAAAATCGCCTGCAAAACCTCACTTGAAGTCAGTTTACATTTTGCCATATTCACAGCTTTCACTTTCGAATAACATCACGTGAGCGGCCAATACAAGCTCAGAGTTGTCGAAATACAACATAGTAATAATACCCACGCCAAACTGTCAGTTATACTACGCGCCAGGCATTCACATAACCACAGGCAAATGTGCCGGATAATTCCGGCAGTAAGGCGTCCGCAATAAAGCTACGATGCCAGATATATCCGGCAGAGGGGGGTTAAGGGGTTAATATAGACTGTTCCTACTAATGTTTATGCACTACTGTTCTAGCGCCCGTTATTGTAACGGGCTAAATGACTAGTAAGAAAATAATTGTAAAAAAACTTAAGAGATGCTCTGAAGTTCCCAGAAGCAAACAAAAAATATTTTTTTGTAGACCAGTGTTATTAATAGTATAATAAACTATTAATAGAATAATAAACTCTTGCAGCAGAGTTTTGAATTAACTGGAGCTGTGATGCAAGATTAGGAGGGGAACCTGCCAGCAGCGAGTACAATTTCAATAAAGGGAATGGGGATCTTGGCAGCAACCATGCACTACTTTTTTTCTGAAATAAAGCTTGAGAAGCATCAATGCTTAATTATATCCTTTCTGATTATCCACTTATTTTGCACAAAACACTGATACTTCCAAGAGAACACTGGATCATAATTTAAAAATAGATTAGCTAAATACAAAAACCCCAAATATCGGGTGGCGCACGAAAAACCGAACCATCTGCGACTCCAATGTTGACATGTGACGAAAGATATGCAATACAAAAATCCAATCGCAATTGTTTGAAGGAGCCACGTGCAATAAAATACACATTTTTCCTTGTCATCGTCCTTCAGTTCTTGGACGCAAGTCATTGCTTCATTTGTAGTGAGTGCAACACACGTTGACAAGACCTGCGTAAAACATTTGCTTGTGCCAATTTACGTGTCAATTTCCTAGGGTTTCTGGTCATCCGTTCCTGAATATCTGCTACGACCACAGGTGTACGAACGGACGGGGACCAATTCTTTTTGCAGTTTGCAGCTGACCCAGTCTTGCGCCACTCCTTCACCATCTCATGAATACTGCTGTTTGCTGGTAGGTTTATGCCAGGAAACTTCTGCGCGAAAATGTCCTGTGTTTCCTTAACACTAGAATTACCAGAGCCTACAAAAAACTTGTAGATCCGGCCCACCTTAAATTGCTTCTTAAATCCGTTCACACCTCTCCGCCAGCGTCTTTTGTCCTCTAAATGTGCTGATAAAGACAAGCTGCCAGCAGCCGGCTATTCCATTCCCCCACCGACTTAGAACGTGCGGGAACTTCTCCCAGCTCATGCCTTGATTGATTATCTTGGTGTGAAGTGGAGTTTGAGTGGAAATAATAGATCGTTATTTGAAACACGCGCATTTCATGTGTGTTCCGTTTCTACAGTAATCTGTGTAAACACATTGTTAAAACAAACTTTTTCATATTTTAGTAATAAATGTTACAAAATGTAGGCATAAACTATAGAATGTGTAAAGCCTGAGTTCCAAAGACCAAATAAACACTAACAAAAGGTTCAAGTAGTTCTGGGCGGTATACCGGTTCATACTGAAAACGGTTTATTTTTTTTTTATGATATGGATTTTTCTTATACCGCAACACCAGTTTAAATTGCCTAAACAACGTTCGGAAAATGGCGCAGCGGGAAACTGTTCAAGTGGGGACCTTTTTCACTGCTACACCGCTAAACATAGATTTGTTGCACTAGGGCTCTTTTTCACTGCTACACCACCATATAGTGGGCGGTAGCATAGGTATGCTGCGCAGTGAAAATGGACAGAGAGCATTCCGAAACTGAACTAAAAGATGAACAGAAGAACTTTTGCCGAAAATAAGGAGTCACATCCGTCGCCTGGAGATACTTTAGTTTTAAAAGGTCAGATGTGTAAATACTGTTTCTATACTACTGGATAATACTGCAAGCCAAGTTGTACTTGTTTTTGTACTTGCTAGTGTATGTTTTGCTTGTATTCATCCTGTGCTGGCGACTCGTTCAGAGATGGGTGCAACTCTGAATGGATGGCATAATTAAACATGTATAACGAAGATATTTTTAAAGTTCTGAACACTCCGTCGGCTAAGTTAATAACTAGTTTTAATTTCACAAAGACATTTATCGTGTGGTGATTGGTAATGTGGAGAAAGAAAAAGGAAAGATAGGAACTGGGGTTTTGGTAGAGAGCAGGAATATCATGAAGTGAATGGATTCTGTGCGGTGATTGCTGCAGGCGCCTGCTCTTAGTGCGGAGGAAGTCAGTTTAAGAAGCGTAGTGATTAACGACTGGGTCGGGGAACACTTAACACAAAGTATTTGATGTGCTGCATTAACTTGTGATGGGGTTTGAGAAAATCTAGTAAATTAAACATTGATTTTAGGATGAAGTTTAGTTTACAACATTCTACTTTAATTATAAAATAAACTATGAGAATAAAGTGGAAATGTCGACTTTAATCTTGACATAGTCAACATGTCGAATTTATTCTTGACAGTTTTTTTTTTTCTTCCGTGTCCATATTTTTTTTTTTCTTCACAGTGGCCCTAATGCGCTTCCATAGGGCTATACCACAAACAGCATTATAAATGCAAGTTGCAGTTTTTATTATTTATGTATATAGCTTAGCTTGAAGCAAGGTCCATATTAATGCAGTTTGCCTAAATGATGGTACAGTTGGTAAGATGTCATCACCAAGTTGCACTTGTTTTATTTTATTTTAATTTGGTGAATACTGTGTAATGCACCTGGGCTTGGAGCTTTGAAGTAATGGTGCAACTATCAGTCATACTATTATGTGTTTTATTATTATTTATTAGTTTAAATATTATGCAGTTTTAATGATGGTAAAATTGTTTAAAAAGTCACTTTTTAACGTGTCAGTGGACAGAGATTGTTAACATTAACAGAAAGTGTAGTTGGTTTACAAAAAATATTTACTATTTATTCCTTTTCTAAGACGTGTTCAGTGCAATCCAACTTTTGACAAACGCCTCTGGATATTTTACTAAGTCTAAATGCCTCTTTGGATGATTGAAAATGTTGTCAAAATCATAGTTTAAGCTTTTGCAAAATTTGTTCAATTAAAGGTTCTATATTTTGACTGCATCTGTCATGCAATGTGCTTCCTTCTCTTTAGTGCCACCCCCATGAAAACTATCACTTTATGGGGCCATGCAAACCTGGATTAATACTTGTGTGCACATTAAAATGTCTTTTTGTACAATGTACAATTCTCATAACAGTCTAATAGGTTATTCTTAGCCAGTCTACTGCAGTAGTTGCAGTGGAAAATGTGGTTAACGTCCACTCATGCATGGGGAAAAAAATACCGTCTACTGAAACCGGCAGAATTTAGAAAAATACCGTGATACAGAATTTTGGTCATACCACCCACCTCTAGGTTCAAGGATAATACAACAGTTTCCGTGGCGTAACGCGCTAAGATTTGCCTCTCGGAGCGCAGCAGCTGTGCCGTACCTCACACACCTGAGTTCGATTCCCCGCTGGGGATGAAGTTTTACTTTTTTTTTTTTTTTCTTTTTAACCTCAAACGGACATAAAATTTATAAATTGGTATGTACTGTCAGTTAATGAGATCGTTATTTTCATGTGCAATGCTCCTTTTAAATATTTTAACAATTGAGACTGCAATTAACATGAACTGTCCTTATAACTGTTATGTTTAAGATCCATAACACACAGACTGACAGAGCACTGTGTAATAGAGAGAGACAGTGTTTTAGTTTGGGAAAATGGTTCAAAGGTTTTAACAGAAAATAAGCAGGCAAGAATCAGAGAGGAAAGGTCCAATACTTCAATTGTTTACTTGTTCAAATATAATATCAGTTACATACAATATAATAGCAATATACATGCAGATATAGGAATTGTACTATTGACTTACAGTAATATATATAAAGATATATGATTTATACTATTAACTTACAGTAATACAGATATGTGAATTATACTATACTTACAGTAATATCAAAAGACCCAGAGCCATCATCCTAGACCAGTAGACTGAGGGAGCCCGCGTGTCAGTCTCGTCAGAGGATCAACTCGTGAGCCTGGTCCAATACCGGGCGGTGTGCACGTTCCCCACGGTTGAGCTTCCAAAGAAACTGAGGGCGGAACCTTCCCTCATATACTAATTGAGTGTCCTTGCCCAAAATGGCTTACGTGTAAGCAGTGTATACAGAAGTGATCAGTTTCAGCACACACCCTTCCACGGGACGCAGTATTGTTTTTCTTCTACTTGGCCCTCACTGAGATGGTGCCTAGTATCAGAAGACACACAATAACAAGCGTTGCTTGCAATGAAGCCCCTCGAAGTGAAAAACAAGTACATGGCCTTGACTGTATTCCCATAACATTCTGAAACTCTTTATGAGAAGCAAGTTTTTGCACATTCTTTCGCTATCATCCCAAACATTCCAATCTTTGTAGCTGGTTTTGCACTGAAGCGACCAACCCCCTCTTACTCCTTTATTTCATCCGTTCTCCTGTTACAGAGAAAACCTTTTTATTACAGACAGCCAGAGAAGTCACTAGATATATAAACAAACAGGGAAGACACATGTACTGAAAGAAAAAAAATCAACATGTGCGTTGTTCCTGCTGCACTGAATAAGCTCACGCGCTCTAACATCACCCCTCCCCCCGATCTGACTCTCTAAGTAACAGCACAAGTACAGACGCATACATTAATGTTGCGTTAATGTGCTAGTTTTTATTTTACTGCTAAGATACTAAATATTAAAGCCCAACTACATTTTGAATTGTGGGACTGTCATGCGCACTCTGCTGTACTGAATACTGAAGTAGTGGCTTAACCTTTCTGAACAGGTTTCATAATTTAGTACTGAGGTTTACTCATTGTGATGTTTATTGTTAATTTCTATCTTCTATATCTTTGAAGAAGAAGTGAATGTTCTGAAGATTTTTGCCAATTTCAAGATCCTATAGATTAGGTTAGGTAAGATGTTTTTGATCCAAAAGGGAAAATTCACTTCCATGCCACAAAACAAAAGACATAGTAAAATACTCAACTCAAAGTAGAATATGAGACAATAAAATAAATTTTGTAATACAACAAATAATATGCTTAAAAGTAACAATTTGAAGTTTTTGGTTTTTTGGCTTCTGATTGGCGTGAAGGAAGGGACGTTGGGGAGAAACATTGCAGGCAGAAAAAAATCCCCAGAGGCTCTGTTTATTGCACCAAGGAGATATAAGCAGGTGTCCAACAGTATTTCAAGAAAGCTCTCCCTGGAGGGGATGGCTAGAACTGTACATGATGGCATCCAGTTTTGCTACCCCCCTATTTTTCTTAATAGCCTCCAGAGTGTCGAGTTGGTCACTTTGATGGAGCCAGCCTTATTGATAAGTTTAATCAGGGTTTTTTGCCTCACTTGAACTAAAGCTGCTTCCCCAGGATACCACCACGTAGAACAACACACTAGACATGTTGTACATGTCAAAAGACTGGAGTCTCCTCGGGAAGTACAATCTACTATGACTCTTCTTGTATAGCACCATTCTGTTGTCGCACCAGTCCAGTTTGTTGTTCATATGGGGTCCAAGTACCTGTAGCTCTACAAAACCTCCACTTCCTCCCACTGGGTGGTGATTGGTCTCAGTGGCTCTTTAACATGGTAGAAATTCACGACCAACTCTTTTTGTCTTGTTGATGCTGATCTGTAGGTAGTTCTCACTGCACTGAAAGACAAAGCCCTCTACCAGCCTTGTGTAGTCGGTCTCAGTCCATTACCACTACATTTCCCCTGCAATTTTGCAGTCTTCCTCTGGTGCTGTTCCTTGGCTTTTCACTTCTCTCTACCTGCCACTGTAACTTCACCCTTTGTGGTGTGGTGAACTCTTCCCAGTTAGATTTTATTGGTTCTCTGAGTCAGGTGCCCATTGTCGGGCAATACCCAAATTCCTAATATCTGGTCAGTTTTTGACCTCCTGCAATGATGAATATATAATCCAACAGTGACACTGCCCACACATGACAATTGTTAACACACCACCATCTCTGACACTTTGCCCTCAAGCCATTCAGACTGCTGCCTGTTGGTCAGGTAGTCCATGGGCCTGGTGACTGAGGGCATCAAAATTAATAGCCCTTGTTCCCTATTCTGTGAGGTGTGATGGTGGTAGAGCTGCTGGAGAAATCAAAGAACATCCTAACTGTGCAAGTGGGAGTAGGCTCGGAGCACCCTACACACCTTTATGAACCTGCTAGGCAGACAGCTAAGCATCAAGATAGTCTGCATCCAGTGGCCAGAGCGGTTTCTGGACTAGTCTCTAAAGGTGTCAATGTTTATGACGTGAGAGCAACTGATCTAATATACTGGGGTGTGCTGAATTCCCCCTTCATTGGCACTGGGACCACGCAAAATGTTTTCAATATGTCTGTCTGTACATGTTACATGGAGAGTCCAGATTAGGACACTAATACTAAAATTCTGAATTTTATGCAGTGATTAAAATCCTTGGAATCATTTCAGTCACAAAGTGTTAGATTGTAAGTAGTCCAATTCTTTCTTATGGGCTGCTGGAACTGATCCCACTTCAGGTGCAAGGCAGGATCTATTCAGAAAGACTTAAGCTGATGCAGATATACTGTATATTTTCAGTTAACATCAATGAAAAGAACATATAATCCTCCATCGGTTTAACTTGAATGTTTTATCAAATGCAAGGATGTGTTCCTTTCATGAATTTGTCTTCAACTGTGATAACAACCTTTTTTCAGTTTAAACAGCAAGCTAGTTTTTTTTTTTTTTTTTTTGACTGTTCTATATGTTACAATAAATTAGATTTCCCCCTCTCTCTCCCCCCAATATGTACACTGTATCATTACTTGTACATTCATCAGTCTGCTACCACTTAGTCAACAAACCCATAACACTGTCTTTAGGAGAAATGTCAAAAGAACCAATACTTTGGTACCAAGTCAATACCATAATACTGATGGTATTTTGTTTTTTGTTTTTTTAATACTTAGAGTCAGTACTGCAGTCACGTCTTCATGCAGTACCAAGTAGGTAAAAGGTGCAATCAAATGTGATTAAAAACATGAGTAAAACCCATTTATGAAAATGGCTCGCAGTAATAATGTGTTAGTACCATATTAACACATGTTGAAAAGAAAGAGCAGAGGTTCTTTCTAGAAATGCTTTGAGATCAAGTTAGGGTAATTTCTGCCTGCGACTGTCAGACTTGTTAATTAAAAAAAAAAAAATTAAAAAAAAAGTTTAAAAAAAGAATAACATATATGCTGGCTGTGATGGGCTTATTTATAGCATATAAGTTAATAAATATTTTGTATGTTGTTTATATGTAGATTAGACAAAGCAAATGTAATTAGTGTTTCAGCAGAAATTTTTTTACTTCATTGATGAGAAGAGAGGTGCTGTGATGTTTACCTAGCAGCTACCTCAGTCTTTAGGAATGGCTGGGGATGAGGAATTTATGGTGAGGGTGATGGAACATCAGACCAGCTTTGCAAGGATGACTGTTTTAAAGGCCATAAACTGACTAAACAAAACAACTAGGGGATGTTTTGTGGCCTGTTTTCAATATTCCATTTAACTTTCATGTGGTAGCAAAGTAAGCTATACTGAAGATAAGCAGAGAGCTGCCTATGGGTGCATTATGTACTGCTATTAAGGCTGTAATGGTATGGTTTGTCAATTTTCACATAGAAGTCTGCTGCCTTAGGGCTCGTTTATACTTCACGCTCAGAATGCCTATGAACACACATAATGGCTGCCACGCGTTCCCAGCGTTCATGCGACACGTCTTCTGAGCAGGTCCTCAGAAATTAATGTGACGCGTGCGTGAGTTGCAGTACCAGGAAAAAGTCGGGGGGCACAGTGTGATAAAAGTTGGAATGTAACTTCAGAGTCTGTTTACTATCTACATGTGACAGAAAGCCTTTATTCGGATCCTACAGGATCAATGTGCGTGCTTCGATGTTTGATGAATGGTTCAGCAAAATGCCAACATACAGATGCATTTGTGGTGGTTTAATATTCAAGTGTCGCATATTCCCAATCGTAATGACACGGTACATTTTAAAAGTCTTACATACCATCTTTTGTGATGTGTTTTTTTTTTTTTTTTTTTTTTTTTTTTTTGCAACTTCACAACAGCACTGTATTTGAGCCACAGAGGAAAAAAATAAAGAACATGGTGAAAACGTGTATTTTGTGATTTTTAAAATGGAAATTTTGGCTTTATTCTCGAAATGTCCACTTTAACCTCATAGTTTATTATTAAAGCAGACCGTCTTTAATCGCTACGAGCTTCTTGGACTTCCTCCTGACCTGACAGCAGCGGCAAGCAGCAATAGATCACCACATTAAATGTATGATATTCCAAGTCTCTGCAAATTTAGAATCTTTAGATTTATACTTGATATCACTTTCATGATGAAATGCACTTAAGTATGTATGTTTACATTTTACAGATAAATCGTTAATTTTGTTTAAATAATGAATACTGTTAATTACACACATGGGGGTAACATGGTGGCGAAGTGGTAGCACTGCTGTCTCGCAGGGAGTCCCATCACTGGTATTCCCTGCTTGGAGTTTGAATGTTTTCCTGCTGGGTTTCCACACTATGCTCTGGTTTCCTTCCAAAGATATGCAGATTTGGGGATTTGGTGGAGCTAAAATGACTCCAGTGTATATGTGTGCTTGTATTCACCTTGCGATGAACTGAGGTCCCGTCCAGGGATTGTTTCTGCCTCATGCCCAATTCTTTCTGGAATGGACACATCCCTGGATTGATGGATTTAATCATTATACAACCTTTTCAGAGATATTGCGGTATGGTGTCATCGGAATTTAATGGGGGTTCCAGGCAATTCACAACACAGAGAAGCCGAACCTGTTCTCACTGTGATATCTCACACTGGCTCCTGGTAGATTCCTCAAGATTTACGTAAAGTATGCGCGCAAGTATAAACCGTAAAACGCTTATGTAGCAGGAGCGTCCGCTGCAGTATGCATCGCGTTGCATGAAGTATAAACCCGGCCTTAATGTTTTGGGTGTTTTTGTCAATTATACATAATTAAATGTATAACTTCTGCCTGGTATTGTTTACTCTAATTGCCTGAGGTTATAGATGTAGAAGGGAAGTTAGGAAGAAGTGATTAAGTACCTGATCAGAGTGGTAAGTGTATGGGATTTTAGACATTTAGGTCTACACAATAAAGAGAATAAAAGAGAAAATAAGGTCACCATAAGACCTTACAAAATAATACTCTGGCTTTAGTTGTTGCGAGTTTTGTCTCATTATGGAATTATTTCAGAAATAGATTTTACATGTGCTTTCAGAGCTCAGTGTTGTGGCCAACAACTTGTAAGTAGAGGCACCAATGAGGAGAATAGTCTTGGTGGATTGATGTGCAGGAGCATTGTCATGATGTCGCTCAACTTGCAATTGGGGGGGGGGGGGGGGGCGGTCACTATTGAGATTTTGGTGAACTTAAGCTAAACATTTCTTTGTGTAGACTTGTGAAACTGGGTAAACCACCTCTGGATAGTTCTGTGTGTTGGTGCTTGGTCACCAAGATTAGTTTCCAGCTTCTTGAAGCTTTCTGACATTTAAAAACCATGATGAAAATGTGATGGAGCATAAGCACTTGTTTGTTTTTTCATCTGAGAAATTCACTTGTGGGTGTGCACTACATTCACATCTAACCTCCATTTCTTATCTCCATGATGACCTACGAACATGAGAATTTCAGGAAGACTGAGTAGTTAAGATTCTCTGAGTGGTGGTTGGGGGGGAAATCAACTAAAGGGAACACATTCAAAAGTTCATGTGAATTGACTTTTGGAACTCTTCCCATACTGCATTAATAGAAAATGTCCAATTGCAGAGCCACACAGTTAACAAGACTTCAAAAACAGCATGCTTTATGGTTGAATTCAAATGTGCAAACAACATATGTCATTTTTTTGGTGTTTGAAGGCAAATTAATGTTCATGTGTATTATCCTAAAAATGTGGTGAACTTAGTGAAAAAGTACATGTGTCATATATTTGGATGGTACATTGTCAAATGGGATACAGTATCTCAATTAGTAATTGAATACAAACATTGTTCAAATTAAATTTTCTAATTCTGGATTTGTATACAGTCATAATCAATAACAAAATAACTTGTGCAAGACAACTAGGATAATAGAATGAAGGCTATTCTAGTAGTTCTGAAATAATGGGTTAATGTAAAACTGAAGTTTTATTTCACACAAGAAGTCTTAAAGTTGGGAGAAATGTTAAAAAAAAAAAAATGTGGAAAATTAAAGCAACAGAGGCCTCCTTTACGAAAAACATTTATGCTCGGAAATGTGTGTGACATCCTCGCAATACAGCTATCTCCAGCGTCCATAATTTCACCTAACTTATGGTTTTTTTTTTAATGTCATTTGCTTTAGTTTGTAGCCTGTTTATTTTGTCCATTAAAAGGAATTACTGTGTTGTATGACAGAACTGGTAATGGCAATGTTACCAAGAAGCAAGCCATTACACACAGCATGACCCTGAAGTCTGCTTCCCCCACTGTTTGATAAAAATAAAGGAGTTGTGGCATCAGCTGGACAATAACAGTAGTCACACATTTGAGCATTACATATTTAGTTGTTTGTTAATTGAATGAAGGTGCTTTCAGTTTACAAAAACAAATTTAATTTTGTGATGGTGCCTTTATCTAAACTTGTGCAATCAGTTGCACGGATTACATGAGAAAAATAAGCAATCACTACAAATTACCTTTTGATTTGTTTGGATGTGTCTGGATAGTATCTTAATAATGGCACGGCTTGGCTCAGGGATAAGACTCCTGATCAGTCAGCTAGTTTATACTGAAAAATGTCCATTGCCCAATACCCTGTAATGGAACAAGTACTGGGTGATTTATGCTTTATGGTCTCCGTAATATAGGCTCAACTTCAGCATGTGTCCCTAAGAGGATGGCTCCAGAAGGTCTAAATTGGCTTATTAGCCAGCTATTATCATGATTCAAAAATTTATTGCAATCCCAGAAAACTCTCCTTACGTAGCCTGCCATTGGCTATATCCTTCAAAGCAGCTCACGTTGACATTGCCATTTAATTCATTATCAAGGTAACCTAGAATATCAATGTCTCAACTTTGGTCTTAACATATATTTAGTAGGAAGCTGGCAGCTTTAAAAATAAATTCAGACTTGTGGAGTATTACACAGCTGAAGGGAAAAACGCAAAATGAAAATACAAACCAAAAAAAAATTTAAACAGAACTCTCCACACTACATAAAAGCAAAGTAGGTCGATTTTTGGCAAGAAATGAGAAAAGAACAAGTGCTTACAAAACTTTTGTTTTTCTTCTTTTAAATAGAGAAAGAAACCTGCATGCAAGATAAACTCTGGAGCTAATTGAACTTTAGCTAGCATAGTTTGACTTCAAATAAATTAAAATATCTGAAGGAAGACCATCAGATGTTGTATCATCCAAGGTTTACACTATTAGAAAATGATACATATTATATACATTTTTTTTTTTAAATAATTTGCATTCTTGTAATCCTGTTAAGTATTAATCACTTACTTGTGAAGCTATTTTCTAGCTCTGTGTTCTCCTTTTGTTTGTGTTTTAGAGCCTTCCCAGTTAGACAATGATGCTGTAAACTGCAAGAATTCTTTGCATGATGAAGATCACATGGTATGTAAAACTGCAACTTGTAACAGAGCTTTTACACCAACACCAGACTTTTCTATCATTTGGTCTCACAAAGGCGAACTGTCATCCTGAAATTTTGATTGGCTTTTTGGTTTGATGGAGCATCTCTCTAATTGAGCATTTTAAATTGAAATAATGAATGATACATTCAAGTATGATTAAATAAGATTTATAAGTGTGTGTTTTTCATGCAAGGTGGACAAGAGCAGACCCTGTCCTGTTCTGAAACTGGAAAACTACTTTCCTACTTGCCATGCTGTTAGCACCATTGTCAAAACAAGAAAATAATATGAGAGTAATAAACTATTGTGGGGATACTTCAGTGATACAAAAACACTCTTTTTGCAGGATATGTGATGTATTAAGTGCAGGAAAGTGATAGTTTGTGATGGCTATAAAATAGGTACAACAGTGATGGGCTTTTGCTAAATAGCTGGAACACTTGAAGGAAAGAAAAATCATTGTAGATTCACTATTTGCTTTTATTTACTGTACACTCAAATGTGATGTTGGCCTAGTGTGTACCACTTTAACATGATTTTAGTATGTATGCTTTTTTTTGCGAACAAGGTGTATAACAAATCTTAGTTCTATTTTAGTGGTGGACCAGGCTGGACAGAAGTGAAACAGCAATAAACACTATTTAGTTTCTGTACAGTAGTGCGCAATTTGGGCCTTGCATTAATTTTCTCTCTTTTTTGATTATAAAACAAACCCAGTTCAGGGTTTCTGTTGACTGTTTCTATCACACCAATCAGAGTACAAAGGAATAAGGCCCAGCAAAAAAAGCCATTGCTAAGTTATGGTGGCTGCATAATTTGAAATCTGCAATGAAAGTATTGTTTAGTCAATTTACATAGGGTGACCACATCCTCCTAGAACAAGTTTTACATTTATATTTTATAATGTTTATAGTGGACTTATAATGCACATTTACATCTTCTTGGTTTCATTTTTTGGAGATGTTTAAAACTAATTGGTTTCTTTTATTAGTTGAACTCAAATTTATTAATCTTTGTTTCTCCAGTAGGTGTCCTGTCATGTTTTCCTATTCATCCAATAATCACTTTCTCTCCATTCTCCAGTTAAGTGTTCTTAATTGCAGGTAGTTTGTACATTTTAAGTTAGTTGTTCGTAGAAATTCCTGATAGTTGAATTAGTATGTACGGCATTTTCCTACTAAATATACACCAATTTCAAGAAGCGCAAAAGGTTAATTTGTTTCAGAAGTTTATTAGTATTATCAACTGAAGGGGAGCAAAAGCGTATGTAACGTTCTCCAATAAACAATTGGCAGTAGTTCCTAAGGCTTTACCTCTGTTTCACATTCACTAGACTTGTGTGGCTCTTCCCATCTTTGCCAATATTTGCAATCTTTACCAAGTTTACCTCATTGGCAAAGGCATGGTCAACTAGAGCTGCACAAATATCAATAAACTGTCTCTTACTTGCCCTTCCTCTTCCACACTCCTTAACGGTATTAACACGATCGCTGATGACTACCTTCACTTCCACCTTGTTTTCTAGCCTGTGATGTGTAGCTCCAGTCTGTGGTGCTGCTTATTATATTAAAAAAAAAATTGATTTCTTTTTCTTCGGTTATATTCTTGAATTAAAGAGCTCTTGTTTTGGTAAAACTTTTTTTGAATCGGTTTGATATTTGGACCTCAGTCTTAACACATTATACGTTTCAGTATTTTGTCATTGTTACTAGAACATGAAATTTGTTTCAGTTCCACATTTCTTGCCTCTCATTTCCTTTCAGGCTACATTTACGCAGATCGTTGTAGATGCAGAACACACATGAAATGTATGTATTCCAAATAACACAATATATTTACCCTGTACAATTCCAGACACCTTCAGATTTCAGCTCTGAGAATTTTGCATCTGACTTGACTTCAACTGCCTCGTTAGGGGATGGGATAGCAGACTGCTTGTGCTGATTAACAAATTTGCAAAACAGACGCTGATGAGGAGCTGCGAGGAAATTTAAGGTGGCCTGGCATTACAAATATTTTCATAGGCTTCATGGATTCTAGTGTAAACGGAGTGTCTAATCCAAGATGCCTTTCTGACATGCTTCTTGAGCGTTTTCTCCTAGAAAATAAATATAACAATCTTTATCCGCTTTGGGTCATGGTTACCCAGAGCCTGTTCTCTTAGGATCAGGAGAAAGGAAGGAGCAAGCCCTGAACAAGGCATATGACCAGTATCGGCCCCAGTCACACACATTCACAGGAGGACAATTTTTTTTTGTGATCGAATATGCATTAACCTAGGATAAATCTGAAGGGTAGTTTATTATTGATGGTTAACCTAACACACAAGTCTTTTTTTACCTACACTGACGCATGTTAAGGTGTAATCCCCACACCATTTCTGGTCTGGATTAGGCCAGAGACTCTAGTCAATATCACTGGCAATAATTAGCCCTTGGTAGGCATCAGGTTGGGGGTGGGGGCCCAGTGCATGCCTTATTCACTCCTGGAAAGGCTCAACTATAATACCTAAACAAGTCTTCTCCATGACTGGGAGGAGTTGAACATACATGTAGATGTCTTGGTCATAGAGATTTCGCAACCAAGTTGAAAAAAATACTCTACGAGGTTTAGGAAAGGAGAATATGCAAGTAGAAAGATGTTGACAAATCTTGGGTTGTTCATGAACTAGAGTAGCCTGATGGAAACTGACATTGTCTCAAATGTCAACATAGCATAGCTGCGTTGATAACTTCTTTTGCTCTGCAAGATGATATATACAGACTAGACTATTGAGAAAAGCCTGCAGAAGCCTGGTGTTTTATGAACTAAGTGGTGGAAGGAACCTCTGTGGCTAATGGCGGCACACATGGTTACATTTTCACTTCATTGGCCAGGAACATTCACGATGGTCAGTTATGTTCCATCCCCTTCTCTTCCTTTTGGTAAGATTTAAATCCTGCTTCATCAGCAAAGATGAGCTCATGAAGAGCGTCTCTGGCATAAATTTCAAAAATTCTCTACAAAAGAGATGAAACAATATAGTATGTAAATGACTACTCTGAAACACATAGCCTACTGTTGTGTACTATAGCAATCATACAGTGGTGTGAAAAACTATTTGCCCTCTTCCTGATTTCTTATTCTTTTGCATGTTTGTCACACAAAATGTTTCTGATCATCAAACACATTTAACCATTAGTCAAATATAACACAAGTAAACACAAAATGCAGTTTTTAAATGATGGTTTTTATTATTTAGGGAGAAAAAAAATCCTGTGTGAAAAAGTAATTGCCCCCTTGTTAAAAAATAACCTAACTGTGGTGTATCACACCTGAGTTCAATTTCCGTAGCCACCCCCAGGCCTGATTACTGCCACACCTGTTTCAATCAAGAAATCACTTAAATAGGAGCTGCCTGACACAGAGAAGTAGACCAAAAGCACCTCAAAAGCTAGACATCATGCCAAGATCCAAAGAAGTTCAGGAACAAATGAGAACAGAAGTAATTGAGATCTATCAGTCTGGCAAAGGTTATAAAGCCACTTCTAAAGCTTTGGGACTCCAGCGAACCACAGTGAGAGCCATTATCCACAAATGGCAAAAACATGGAACAGTGGTGAACCTTCCCAGGAGTGGCCGGCCGACCAAAATTACCCCAAGAGCGCAGAGACGACTCATCCGAGAGGTCACAAAAGACCCCAGGACAACGTCTAAAGAACTGCAGGCCTCACTTGCCTCAGTTAAGGTCAGTGTTCACGACTCCACCATAAGAAAGAGACTGGGCAAAAACGGCCTGCATGGCAGATTTCCAAGATGCAAACCACTGTTAAGCAAAAAGAACATTAGGGCTCGTCTCGATTTTGCTAAGAAACATCTCAATGATTGCCAAGACTTTTGGGAAAATACCTTGTGGACTGATGAGACAAAAGTTGAACTTTTTGGAAGGCAAATGTCCCGTTACATCTGGCGTAAAAGGAACACAGCAGTTCAGAAAAAGAACATCATACCAACAGTAAAATATGGTGGTGGTAGTGTGATGGTCTGGGGTTGTTTTGCTGCTTCAGGACCTGGAAAGCTTGCTGTGATAGATGGAACCATGAATTCTAATGTCTACCAAAAAATCCTGAAGGAGAATGTCCGGCCATCTGTTCGTCAACTCAAGCTGAAGCGATCTTGGGTGCTGCAACAGGACAATGACCCAAAACACACCAGCAAATCCACCTCTGAATGGCTGAAGAAAAACAAAATGAAGACTTTGGAGTGGCCTAGTCAAAGTCCTGACCTGAATCCAATTGAGATGCTATGGCATGACCTTAAAAAGGCGGTTCTTGCTAGAAAACCCTCAAATAAAGCTGAATTACAACAATTTTGCAAAGATGAGTGGGCCAAAATTCCTCCAGAGCGCTGTAAAAGACTCATTGCAAGTTATCGCAAACGCTTGATTGCAGTTATTGCTGCTAAGGGTGGCCCAACCAGTTATTAGGTTCAGGGGGCAATTACTTTTTCACACAGGGCCATGTAGGTTTGGATTTTTTTTTCTCCCTAAATAATAAAAACCACCATTTACAAACTGCATTTTGTGTTTACTTGTGTTATATTTGACTAATGGTTAAATGTGTTTGATGATCAGAAACATTTTGTGTGACAAACATGCAAAAAAATAAGAAATCAGGAAGGGGGCAAATAGTTTTTCACACCACTGTATATCCTGTACTACAGTATATAATGCTGTGATTCCAAACTGTACTCGGATACTTAATGCAGTGTAAAAACCTATACTTGCAAATATTCTAAGTGCTGTTATTTGACTCTAGAGGAGTTCCTTTGAAACAGAAGATGATAGGCCTGTTTAATCCTCATCCTGTTATGTTGAAGGATGTGGTTAGTTGAGATGCTGAGTGCATCAATTTATTGGAATATTCCCTTATCCTTAACACTCCTTTAGTTCATACAAGTGAATGATATTGTTGGCTATGACCATATTGATGATTTCTAGCTTTTCCTGTTTTAAAAATAGAGATGACCACCTAATTCAGGCTGAAGATAGCTAAGTTAATCAGTAATAAATCTTTCCTTATTTCAGTGTCACATGCCCCTTCTCAGGAAGGGACCTAATAGGCTTGTTTTTGAATTATGGCCGCAGGTGCGTAATCCATGCCAAACTGGGTTACCAGCACACCAAAATCAATATTGTATGTCTGATGGCATCAAGTAAATCATATCTAGTAAAATCTGATTATACTTAAGCACCAGCTATGAACCACAGACTTATCGTTTAGACACTCTTATCCAAAGTGAGTTACATTTGCCATTTGTGTTTTTACATTTATTTGCTTAGCATTCAGGTAAGCTGGTTTTACAAATGTTGGTATGCATATCTTTTTTATTAAACACCAGTGTATCTGTCGTTGAAATAACATGAAGTGTCCAGAGGTGATTTAACTAATTTAAATTCACATTAGCCATAGGTTGTCACTTGGTGTACGTACTTTGTGAAATGTGCACTTCTTTCAACCGTTAAGCTAACATGACATGATATTAACCTGTTTATAAGGTCATTATTCTCACACGTTAAAGCTGGAAAGTGAATTTTGTTCTAAAAAAATATGGGAAAGCTATTAAACATTTTATGGCTAATTCTGGAGTGTATTAAAATACATTAAACTTCATGTATAAAACTGTTGTAACGGAATTTTACCTGTATTATAACGAATGTCTTTACAACGAAATTTTCATTACAACGAAGTGTTTTTATGGTCCCAGCAACTTCCCCTTTATGATGCGAGTCTATAGAAATCTCGTTACTACGAAATACGTTCAGCAGATACTTTCATTACAACGAAGTGCCCAAAAGACCTTGAAATGCCTGAATGAATCATTCACACAGAGCAATTAGTTCTGTGGCTGCAGCTTAGTTGTGCACAACAATACCCCAAACAGTGATACTTTTTGTTTATCGCTCGTCAACATTTGAAAAACATCCATTGGAATTTAACTCATTGTCACCCTCCTATAGAAACGGCAGGCACACAAAAAGATAACAGATCATATTAGAAAAGAAAAACTACATTTTTTGCAGCTCTCGATTGCGGCAAAAAGACGTTGCCAGTGAATTTGGAATTTCGCTATTGCTGTCAACTTTCTTGAAAGACTGGGCAAAAAAAAAAGATAAATCTCAGGTTGCAAACGTATGTGAACTGCTGCATTTGAAGACGCCGAAAAAGCAGTTTTTATGTTGTTCAGTGATGCGTGTTCAAGAAACATTCCTATTAATGCGGAAAATGTGAGGTTTGTAAACTGTCTCGGGATCTCCCCCAACTAGACAGTATGCTGAAGAGCGTCCCGAACTCCAAACTCTTCGTCTATGGAAGACTGTTTATCTGTTGCTGGGGCAACAGCCGGCTCAAAGCTGTGCTGCGTCTCTCCGCCAAAGCAAACTGAAAAGATATCGATGGGTGTTATGCAAGGAACATTGTAAATGCAGGTAATTTAATCACTGATCTGCTGTGTCTGTGTATAGCAGAGTGGCAGATCACGCTACAATAAGTAAGTGTACAGTTCCTGTTTCAAGCTGAATAAAGCTGGTTTTGCTAAAGTACTGAGACTCAGCCTCGTGTTTTGGGGTGCAAGACAGGGACTTATAGCGCGACCCCAATCTTTTATGATTTGCTTCTGTGTTGCTTCACTGCAGCGCTATGAGCCTGTTGTTACCCTGCTCGGCAACGGACAAGCAAGCTTCCACAGATGCGGCAGTCGAGCTTCAGGATGCACTTCAGCGTGTCGTTCCTGTCGGGTGGGGGGTCTCAAAAGAGTTCAGAAACCTCACAATATGAAGAAAAAGGATGATTTGGCTTCTGATTGATAACTGTGCACATTTAGATAATGTTTGAGTTGAATTCCTCCCACTCAATTGCATGGCAGTGCTTCAGCCATTGGGTTTGGGCATCATTCGCACCCTGAAAGTGTGTTATCGCAAGGAAATGCTGAGAAAATTTCTCGTCAGCATAACTTGTAGGCAGGAGGAGATTAAAATTAACGTGAAAGAAGCTATTGAAATGATTGCAAACACCTGAGCGCAAGTTAAAGAAAGCACTATAGCAACAAATACAGAATCTCATTACAACAAAATTTTTGTTACAACAAAATATTTTTTAGGTCCCTGGGACTTTGTTGTAATGTAATTTTACCTGCATATACTTTAGTTCATTAAACATGTCCTGGTGGTCTAAATTCAAATCTCTGTACTTTGAGGAACATTTGAAAGCTTGTCCCAGAGATTCTAGATAAAAAGCAAGATGGATGTCCTTGTGTGCTTTTTAAAATATTGGGGGGGGGGGGGGGGGGGGGTTTAAGGAAAATCTTAGTTTCATATTTACATTTATGTTTAAATATTTTATTTTAACTACTTCTGTTTTCATTTTGTTCCTGTGATGCTGCATGTCGATAGGTGTGCAAGTTCCATTCTTTGTGAAATGTAGCACTATCGTTTTAAGTTATTTAAATAAGTGACCTCAAAAGAACTCTTTTTGGGCTATATAGAAAGGGGAAATAGATAAATTTAGGCCTCATTTAGTATTAGTTTTTTTTTTTTTTTTTTTAACCAAGTGTTTTGCTTTTAGATTGAATGTAACCTGACAGATATTGTAGTAGAATAGGCCTGTCAAACCAAAAATCTTACTGACTTTCCCAGATGTATCTAGAGAACTGGTCTCGTATTACAAAACTATATTCTTTGAAAGAAAAGTAGTCGTCTGCTAAAATCTCAGTTTAAAAGGAAATGATGTCAATGGGTCTTCATATTTTTAGTTTACTCTTTGGGGCAAATAGTGCATTGTTATAGCATAGATGTCTATATGATCATTGTCTTTTGGAAACTAGTAAACTTAATCACTCTTTAGAATAGATAATAGAACTTTTTTCTTTGGGGGGAAGAATCTGGCTTTTTTTACAGAAGCTCATTAAATACATAGAGAAGTAAGTAAATATACACACAGATTTTGGTTTGAAAACACACTGGAGTGATTATAAAGCAAAAAAAAATCAAAAAGAAAAGTTCTGACTTGGTTGTTCCACTAAGACATACAAACCTATTACTGGTGGTATAAAGGAACTCCAATGTTACTTGACACATCTGCTGAATTTCATTGGGTGAAAGTATTCAGTGTTAGTGTGTCAGAGAGAGGATGTATTGTTCAGTGCAGTATTGTTCTTAATGACACTGTTTTAATTCTCTCTTTCGCTACTACTTCCAGGGGGTCCAGGGTGCGTTCTGTAACTGAGCTTTTCCTTTTAATTAGCATGTTGATTTGATGGGCCTCTCTTGAAATGTTACCAGCCCAACACACTACATTGTAGAAAATTGCTCTTGCCATCAGTTATAGAAGATGTGAAGGATGTCACTTCCCACATTAAAAGATGGCGGTCTCCTCAGGATAAAGAGCCTGTTCTTAGCCCTATCTAATGTAGTTCCTCTGTGTACCGAGACCTGTCCAACCTGTCATTTTAATGTGGAGTACTTGTAGGAGTGAACCTCCTCCACATCCATGCCTTGAATACTGACCTGACACAGAAGCTCTTTGGTGTGGTAAAAGTCAATAACCAGATCTTTGGTTTTGCTGTGTCTCCTCCCCTTTATCAATACAACCCAAAAGTGCAGGATCATATGAGAATTTCTGCAAGTGACATGAGCTGGTGTGCGAGATATATAAATATATAGATAGAGATGTATAATATATATATATGAGAGAGAGAGAGATAATATGGCGGCACAGTGGTAGCGCTGCTGCCTCGCAGTAAGGATGTAGCAGTGCTACTAAGTAAGAACTTCATCTCCCAGCAGTCCTTGCAGGGGCTGCTGGGGTCAAAGGAGGTTAAAAGGAGGCCAGGGGGCCAATAAGAGAAAAAAGTTTTGTTTTGGTGTGTTGCGTTTATCTGTTGTGCTGCCTGCTGTTATTTGAACTTTAATTAATCATTGTGTCCTGGACTGTGTTCGTTTGTTTGGGGTCTGGATCGTCTGTCTACCTGTGCACTGAGGACTGTGTTGGGATTCATTGGTTTTCCGGAAGAGTGGAGCGCTCCTGAACCATCCATCCGATTTCATCCTTTCAGTAACTACCGGTAGGACTGTGTTTTCTTTCACCCTTCCAACATACAGATCGCCAGACTTCATCACCTCATTTCATCCGGTTTGGTTTACATGGACTTTGCTGTGTGGTGTTTGTGTTTATATGTTAAATGTAATATTGCTGCAGGGGTCAGGGGTGGTATTGTTTTCATTTAGTTCATTTAATTTCATTATGTACATAATTGTTTAATGTTCCCAGTGCGCTTCATTTGGTCACTGTTGTGAGTGTGTGTGGGTCGATCCAAGGCTGGGGATGTTTCTGGGATCTCCTCTATTAAAATAAATCGCCATCATTTTTGACGGTGTGAATCTTAGCGACCCCTGACTGCTACAAGGAGACCTGGGTTCGCTTCCTGGGTCTTCCCTGCGTGGAGTTTGCATGTTCTTCCCGTGTCTGTGTGTTTCCTCCGAATGCTCCGGTTTCCTCCCACAGTCCAAAGACATGCAGGTTAGGTGCATTGACGATCCTAAATTGTCCCGTGTGCGTGTCCTGCGGTGGGCTGGTGCCCTGCCCGGAATTTGTTCCCGGTTTTGTGCCCTATGTTGGTAGGGTTTGTTTCCAGCAGACCCCCCGTGACCCTGTAGTTAGGATATAGTAGGATATATAAAATTCAGTCCTTGAGTCTTGCTAACAGCGGTCTGCCTGACAAAGTCCATTATCTAGGACACCATAGGCTCCTAGTATTCAAGGTGCTGGAGAAATCGCACATTTCTCTCCGTGCTACCAGCTTTGTCCAGGTGAGAATAAACCTTGTGGAGCAGATAGGTGATTGCATCCTCCACACCAATGTATGTCTGATTGGACCCACTGGTGGTAAACCACAAGAGGACTCCTATAGTCCAGGACCAGTCTCTCAAAGTGCCACTGGTGTGTAGTCATTGGGTGAAGACGTGCTTATGTTCTTCGTAACAAGGAAGGATGTTTACCATAGTAGTGGCACTTTCTGAAGCCTATGGGGCAGGTTTAACAGGTGACAGAAGACGCCACATTTTTGGTTAGCACAGGCCTTAAGAACTTGAGGACTGACTCCATTTGGTCCCACGGCTTTTCCTCTATGTAGCTTCTCAGTTGTCTCCTTGCTTTGTCTTCAATTATGGACAGTCCACACTAATATGGTCAGAGGTGGACTTGGCACTGGCCATTTTGAAGAAGTTGGCAGTGGGAGGGGAAAATCTATTAAAGAATTAGTTCAGGGCGTTAGCTTTGTCCACATCCCCTTCTAGTACCTGAGCCCTGGATTGCTCAAGTCCAGAAATTATACTCATTCCATTCCAGACATCCTTTGTTATTTGGAGTAAGTTTATTTTTCTGTTTGTTTTATAAGCTTCCTTCACTGTGCTTTTTCTTTAGCACGCACTGTATGTCCTTTAGAGCAGGGGTTCTCAATGTTGGCCCTGGGGACCCCCTGTGGCTGTGGGTTTTTGTTCCACCCAGCATCTCCTTTTAATTGGAATCCTGGGCTAATTAAGTGAACTGTTGTTCCCCAGATTCTGTGTTTTGGGAACAATATAGAAGTGAGAATTAGGTTTAGGTAAAAATAAAATAAATATTAAAATGTACTGGGCAGATATATGGGAATAATGTGTGTTTTTTTTCCCCCCCTTTTTAACAATATTTTCATCTTGATGTTCATTCTATCCTGCGGTGGGTTGGCACCCTGCCCGGGATTGGTTCCTGCCTTGTGCCCTGTGTTGGCTGGGATTGGCTCCAGCAGACCCCCGTGAGCCTGTGTTCGGTTTCAGCGGGTTGGAAAATGGATGGATGGATGGATGTTCATTCTGGTTTTCCGGGTGTTCTAATTGTTTAATGCATTGTTTTCTTATTAGTGGGCCTAATGCTAAAGAGTTGCAGTCTTTCATGATTCAGTGTAGTTTGCCTGGGTGTCTGCTTTGCTCGTTTTTGTCATTATTAAGATGCAATGAAGGCAGCAAAGTGCACAGAGAAAGGGTAAAATATAATGAAAGCAACAAAAGTGAGTTGTGCATTTAAATCTATAGCAAAAGCAGACATTTTTTAAATGTCTTAAAAATGTAAAAATTATGCCTCAGTGCTTTCTTAATGTAGAATAAGAGAAGAGAAAAAAATACCAGCTAATTAATTGAGATCAGTGTTATCAGTTGTCACTGATTATGAATCTGGTTGAAGCAACAACCTGAAACCACAGTGGGACCCCAGGATCGACTTTGAGAACCCCTGCTTTAGAGCCTCTTTGTCACCGGATTTGAATGCTCTTTTTTTCTCATTCAGGAGACCTTTTAGCTCCTTAGTAATTGAGGGCTCCTTGTTTGGAAAGGAAGCAGTCTTTGTGGGTACCATTGTGTCGATACAGAAGTTAATATATTCTGTGATGCAGTGACGGAGGCCCTCCATATCATCCCCATTTGACTTTCACATCATTTCCCAGTCTGTCATTTGGAAAAGTCATTCATTGCCATTTCAGACCTCACGTTCCACTTCCTATTCTGCTAGTAACAGGTTGTCTTCTAATAACGGGCTTGTAGCCGGAAATAAAATCAATCAGGTTGTGGTCAGATTTGCCTAAAGAAGTCAGTAGATTACACTTAAAAGCTGCTTTAACGTTTGAATACAGCAGGTCCAGCTGCTTGTTTCCTCCAGTAGAACTCCTGAAACACATGCAAAAATACTTTTGTCATTAATCTGTCTTTATAATAGACATAAAACATTTTAAAATGTGTCCCAATACCATCTTGCCCTTATGACAGAGCAATGCGGTATGTCATTGCAATTTAAAATGCCTTTTTCATTTGCTTAAGTTCACATGTTCTTTCTTAGTATATTATGAGGATGTACTGTGTAATACTGCCACAATAACTAGAAACATTTGAAGCTAAATTTCCAGTCCATAATGCATACCAGAGGTTCCTAGACAGTCAATTGTTTCATAGGAATCAAGTACTGCTTGGTTCAGAAAACATTTTTGAAAACACAGTTTACATACAGTAAAACCTAAATATTATTTTAAAGATATCAAGCGTCTCCAATATCACATATGTTACAGCCATTACGACAGACAGGCCACCAGCAATAAATACGTACAACGCAAGAAAAATTGTATACAGTAAAATGTGTGTACAGTGACACTAAACTATGTACTGTAATAAGTACTGTACGTAAATAATTCATTATGGTTACTCACCAACAATGACACGACGACTTGTCCGATAACGATGAGTTTAATTTTACTGCACAACAAAGGAGAGCGTTACAGCTCTTCTAAAGGAGCCTCTTCAGGCGACTGTTTAGCACCGGCGTTGTTCTTCTTCCATCACTCTTCAATCCAAATCCCTAGAGCAGATTCCATCCAGACTACTGCCTTATCACGTCCACTTGCAACTCATTTTGCGCCCTGGTTAAAAGACACTGCGGCCGTAGATCTTATATGCTTTTCCTCCTTTTAAAATAAAAAGAATCGTGGACTCATCGTGTAGCTGTTTCCTTCCTTCAACATATCCAAAACTTTTACCTTTTCTGCAATCATTTGCATCTTCTGTTGGCGCTTGTGCATGTTAATGTTGAATGAGTGAGATTAGACTTCCTGGTTAATGCAACACTCCGTCGCTGAACCAATCAGCAGCACACAGGAACTTAACCGCGTGCTCTGATTGGGTAGCTTCTCAGCCATCCGCCAATAGCGTCCCTCGTTTCAATTCAAATGCGTCCCTTGTTTCAATTCAAATGGGCAAATCAACTGAGGAAGCACACGTACTGTAGACCGCAGACATCCGCGAAGCAGTGAAAAATCCGCGATATATATTCACATATGCTTACATTTAAAAATCCGCGATGGAGTGAAGCCGCGAAAGACGAAGCGCAATATAGCGAGGGATCACTGTAGTTGATTCAATGGTGGCAAATTGTATCAAATCATCATGATCCCATTCCCATTCTTTATTCTCATTGAGAATTTTATGCTTATACTTTGGACTACAAATATCTGGCATTACTGGATGTCTTTTGTCACTTTTCTTCCCAGTGTTCTGGTTTTCCTACCACATCCCCAAATAAGTGCTGGTTATCATAGTTGACTCTAAACTGGTAGTGTGTGACTAGACCTTGTGATAGATATAGCGCCCTGTCCAGGGCTATTCCTTGCCTTGTGCCTAATGTCTAGATAGGTTTTGGCTCACAATACATTGCATTAGTTTAAGAGCGTTTGAAAATGTTATATGGATAGCTATCCATATTAGGAAACTAAAATTTCTATGTCACTCTTGGCAAGTACATGGAGAACAACAATCTTTCTGTTGAGGTCCTGTGGAAGCTCTACTAACCTCTGGTCTTATTCACATGCCAGTATGTATTAAGCATGAAGTAGCCCAAGTGGACAATCTTTACATAAAGCAGGTTTAGTATAGTTTAGTGGGAGGTTTTTAACTTGTTTGCTCTTACACATTTGGTTAAATGTTTAGTAATTGCTTTCCAACTGTTTGTGGAAAGTGTAAAACTACTGATCCTTCAAAGTTTGAAATATGTTAATGATGATATAAATGTCTTATATTGGTCATTTCTTCTAAGTTTGTTTCCAGACAAATTTCCAGTTTTACCACCCTTTTTTCGTTTTTGTGAATTTTTAAGAATAATAGAATTCAGCAGGTTCCACCATGCAAAGATTCCAGTTGTCTGCCTAAAGTAAAGGTTGAAATGAAAGGTAAGAGGCTAAATCTTTTTTTTTTTTTTTTTTTAATATATAGAATATTGTAATTTGTGTTCTGTTTTCTTATGTTTATAGTTTTGTACCTAATAGCCTTATTCACTACTGTATCAGTCTACATTTTGTAGGAAATGTAGTAAATCTGCAAAAATATCTCCTTGTATATTTTCTGTGCTGCAGATTAGTATAAGTAAAACACTTCTCTTCCAACAGCACGTATCAAATTACATCAGATCAGGAGTGATTGCATTGTCTTTGGTTACCTAGTGATTAGATTTAAAACAAAAGTCTTGACAGTTTTTTGAAATTTTCAGCAACAGATGTGACAGTGGTATGTATTAAATGTATTGGTTTCTGTATGTAAACATTAGCAGTACAGGAAATGTTAAGACAATTTTAAAAACCTCTATTTACTTTTGTTTATCAAATTAACAAGTACTGAAACTAAAGTAAAAAAAAAAAAATGAGTGTTTCACTAGTAGTATTCTTTGTATTTTAAATTATGCTACCTGAAAACTTAAATATACAGTATGTCTTACATTATTGATCTTACTATTACTACTGTGTCTTTAGGTAAATTTTTATTTTCAGATGAGGAAAGAAATAATTATATAAAGTCTTTTTTATAAATATTGCTCAGTAACCTTCCTAGATAAAGAGGTGACAGGCTTTTTGTGTTACGTATCCTTCAATTTTCCTTTATTATTCTGTATAAATAGTTGCATACAATCATTACTGAACTTCACAGCTCTACTAGAACAAGCTAATGCAAAATGTTTTCTGTACTGCTTTTTGCCATCTTTAAAAGTAAATCTGTTGATGAAGTGTGCAGCTTGTGGCTTGAAAAAAAAAAATATATATATATCTTAATTTTATTGTGGTTTTTTTCCTCCCAATTGTAGTTTCTATTTTACCTAGAACCATTATGTTCTGTTGTATACTGATACATTGTACTACATAGTTTCCATGCAGGTACTAGCTTGCTTGCTTTTTACACTGGAAATGCCAACTTTTTGATTAATAACTAAGGAAGAAATTGGAATGTGATATGTTTACATTATGTGAACAATGATGTCTAGGGTACTACAGTGGACCCCAGAACTCGACACTGTTTTTGCACAGAAATGGGTGCAGTATGGTAACTAGCCTTTGATAGGATTAAAAGGTGATGTTCTCAACTGGATGAGTAGTTTGGAAATATATTTATGAAAGTGGATAGCTCTTGGGACAGTATACATTCATAATAGCTTCTTCTGCCTGCAAAGCCCCTTAAATCAAATATTGGCCACCATAATTTTATACAGTGAAATTATTTTTCTCATTAAAATATCTACTCGTTTTGTTCTTGAATGGGGGGGGGGTCTGATTTTGAGATGGGTCCCCTTTTAAAGAGCCATCCATCCATCCATTATCCAACCCGCTATATCCTATCTACAGGGTCACGGGGGTCTTCTGGAGCCAATCCCAGCCAACACAGGGCGCAAGGCAGGAAACAAACCCCGGGCAGGGTGCCAGCCCACCGCAGCCTTTTAAAGAGCAATATTGTTTTAGCCTTTTCTAAAAACTACAATACTTTCATTTAATTGGTGTACAGATTCCTTTCAGATACTTAAATTTAATGCATTGCTGACAATAACTATTGGAGAAAATTAAAAAAAAAAAAAAAAGTACTGTATATGGGAACAGAGTTGAGTTCAAAACAAATTATCCAAAAATTTGTCTATTGAAATTTTTGTGTATGCGGCACGAACATGTTTGTGCTGTACCAAATACTACACCGTATATTTGTACTAGAAAGGAGTGGGGTTAGACAGGCCACTGTATTTTTCATTTATGACAACCAATTGAGAGAACGGTTGGGAGCATGCGGCTGATTACTGTGTTGTCACTCTCGCCACATGGCAAACCACCCGGATTGAAATCGGAGTGCAGCTGTGCAACGGGTGATGAGACAGCACCACACTGAACAGTGTAAGTTTTTTTTACATTGGCTGGAGTGCCAGACTTGCCACCAACCCCCAACTGGATGCAGATTAATGTCATACCCAGGACAGAGCAATTGCAGGTTAAGGGCCTTGCTGTGGGGCCCAACAAAGTAGTCGTTTCTGGAATTTATGGGATTTGAACTGGCAACCTTCCGATTGCTGGCAGAGATCCCTAGCCTCAGAGCCAGTAAGTTTTAAAGTTCAGCAGTTTGGAAATTGAAACATCTCCTTTTCAAACTCTTTGCTTTCAAGCTCTTTGCTTCCAAAACTCTGGTCATGACCCGAAGCAATTTCCCCCCTATAGGATTGTATGTTAATACAATTAATCTGTTCCGGACTGTACAAGCTGAATGTAAATATATATATTTTTTAAAGATGTTTAAGCACACAAATTGTTAATTATACCATAGAATGCACAGCGTAATAGTAAACTAAATGTAAAAACATTGAATAACAGAGAAAATCTTGAACATCACAGAAAACTAACATTGCAGGAGTTCACGCTAATAGCCTTACAAACTGATCGCTGTAAACATTTTTTTAATGAGTTTTAAGCATAGGGGGAAAAAAAGGAACATTTGAAAAATCCATAATTTATACAAAAACTAACCATAAACAACCAAGAAAACTAACCTTGCATGAGTCGAGTTCTGGCGTGAAGGAAGTGAGGAGAAATTAGGTGGAGAGGAGATTAGTTTTGAGGTAAAGTCCCTCTGCGCGATGCACGTCTGACCGAGAACAATGTACTGTACAGGTACAGGGAGAGACTGAACACGTGCGGAAATCGGCGCGTATGAACCGGAAGGGAAACTGGCTTGTTCGTCACCAGTGTGTGTGGTCGTGAACAGATGCAAAAGTTTGGCGAACTTTTTGGTCGTAACCAGATTTGTATGTGTTCAGAGACGTTTGTGACCCGAGGTTCCACTGTAATTGCAACAAAACCTTAATGTAATGTTGAAACATATACTTGGAGACATTATGCAGTATACAGTACTATCCCTCATAACTGGCCTCGCATTAACCGGCCGACGGATTACCCGGCCTGTTAAAATAAAATAAAAACGTTTTTTTGATCCGGAGTTCCTCTTTATGTTATATGTATGCACTTTCTTCATTCCTGGAAGGTGAGAGGGATCCTACTTTCAAAGTGATTTCTGTTTACATATTCCTTTTTGAATTTTCCACGGTGCCACCTTCTTTCTACCTTGCGGCTCCCCTGCTTCTCCCATTGGGCTTCGCAGCAGGGGAGTTGCCCTACCTGCAGGTGCAGCTGCCTTCCACACTGGTCCGGTAGCCCTCCGATCCTTGGTTACGTTGGGCTCCATCCGGACCGAGATTTAGGTTCTTTCCCCAGCGACCAGGGTGCTCACGCTGGGGCTAAACCAGTCCAAAGCCCCCATGACTGCCGCTGCCTTTCAACGGCCAGTCGTCATCAATACTGGTCACTCCAGCTCCGTGATCGCTCAGCTGGAGCAACTGCTTTCTTCAGCCCCACAGAGTGTCAGCCAAACACTCATCTGCAGGGGTTCACTTCCCAGCTGCCTGCCTTTGCTCCATTGAATCTGCTCTTGCTCGCTCGATCTCCTGCACCGGCTTTCCTCTATCTGCTTCCTTCTCCATTAATCTCCTGTTCTTTCCTGATCTCCCCCTAGCTACCTTGCGCTTATTTATCACAGGGATGTGGCAATTAGCAGTTCCTGGGAACAATTATGGATGCAGACGACTCCTCACCTGTGCACTTAAGCTAGGATTGCCCGCATCACGAATTCCCCGGGAACCGATCGGCCACACATTCTCGTAAAGCTGCGAGTGTGGTGATTATTTAAAAACTGGCCTTTTTGACTTGAACTGTGGACCCACTACACCACACTGTCCAGTCATTGTATGAGAAAGAAACCCGTGTGCGAAATCGTGGATAAAGCCTTGTGGATATGGTTTCTTCAGGAACATCAAAGGTACAGTACATACCTTAGAAATATTTTTCTACATGAAAATAGGTATGTGCCAGATTAACTGGCCAAAACGGCAACCGGCCATGGGTCCAGTCCCGAGGTTGGCGGTTAAGAGGGATTGTACTGTATGTAAGATTGGCTCTGGAGTATCCATTTCAGATATCAACAATCCTAGGATCACACAACAGGCAAATGACAATTTAGTTTAATGCCTAAATTCTGGAATACAGTTGGTGTCTTATTATAAATGATGAACATGAAGCCTAGCTTATACTTGATGACAACATGCAAGGCATGTGGGCTGTTCTTCTGAAATGTCAGTATCGCAGAAATATTGTGATGTGAAAAATACTTACTCCCACACCTATACTTTCAGAGTCTCGGGATCCCTGCAACAGACCGTCTTTCTTGTTAGACCAAAAGAAAGTGATAATCTGTTGCGAAATTTCCAGTCTTTGTGAGAGTGTAAGTGCAACATCATACACCAGCCGAATTCGGAGTCCATTCTCCACCGAGCGTCCACATAGGTAGTTGTCGTGTGCAGATGCTAAATTTTTGGAGTTTCATAGTGCTTCGCAAACTTTTCTTTGTAATGAACAAAAAAGTGAGAAACTGCGTCGGTTTACGCTAGGAAACAAAAATGACATTTAATGTATCATTTTCGAAGAAAATATTTTTTGCAGTGTAAGAAGTACTGGTATTGTCAGGCTTGGATCACAGAGTTGCACAAGAGACAGGAAGGGGAGTCCAGGTTTCCAAGGAAATACAGGTACTTTATTACTATACTAGTCATTAAGCCCGTTAGAATAATGGGCGCTAGAACAGTAGTGCATAAACATTAGTAGGAACAGTCTATATTAAATGGCAAGGGACCTTGACCTCATTCTGTTTGTTGGTCGTATTTTTCTTTGTTTTTCAGCCTTTTGTTGATGTTTTCTTGCTGAGCTGAACGTTCTTCGTGGGCTGCCGCCGTGTATTGTCTTTAATTTTCTGTGACAGTAATGCTGTCTTGTACATCTGCTGGCTTGTGCGTCTGTAATATACCTTTAATTTTCTCTGGCAGTAATACAGGCGTGCGCGTCGGTAATATGCCTTTTAATTTTCTCTGACAGTAATACTGGCTTGTATGTGGCTATAATATGCGTCACTGTATTGTGTACCTTTAATTTCCTCTCGCAGTAATACTGGTTTGTATTTCTGTAAAACGCCTGTAACTTTCTCTGACAGTAATATCGCGCATCGCACCGTGCCCCGCACATGCGCACTTCACCAGAAGACACACACACACACGGACACCTGGACACACACAGGGATTTTATTAAAGAGGATATAGAGAAGGCAGGTACAATCTCAGGACTTCATTCAATATAGGAGCTGTTACTTCAGTACTTGGAGCACACAAGATAGGAGGTGCAACACTGGGTCAATCATCCTGCTTTAGCTGTCTTCCTCAGATGAACACCAGTGGCTCGGAATCACCACTGTGGAATACGAGAGTGCAAGGAATAGCAGGTCACAGCCCGGTGTTAAATATTCTAAAGATTGTGTGACAAGCATGGTATGTGTTAAGCCTGATCCTGCAGAAGACAACCAATTGCTTTGCTTTTGGTTTACTGCTTTACCAGATGCACGAGAGCAGCTACGGAGCTGTCTTTGTGCTACTGCAGTTAAGAGATGGCGAATTACCTGCAACCCCGGTCACAATAGTATAGTATTTTCCCCATATTTTTATAACGATATTTTTATGGTCCAATGAATTCCGTTACAATGGGATTCTACCTTGAGTTACACACCTGAATAGAGATGAAGAATGGATTATAGGTCTGAGAAAGAAAATGCAAGTTGTTTTGACTGTTAGTTACTACAATTAATGGAAAAGCCCTATTGACAGCTAAGAAAACACTGTTAAAATGATTTTAAAGGTATATGAATGTGTAGTACACATACTACTACCTTAAATCATTTCAAAGTTTAACTCCAGCTTCATCTTCCTTCAGTAATTTTATTTTTCTGCAAATATCTAAACAGCCCTGCACGTTGCTCACGATACGCCCTGGAGAGTAGGTACTTCTGTTTTGTAAGGTAAGAGGCAGTGAACCCATTTATAGCTTTAAATCCTGTCTAAAGGAAGCCAGTGGAATAAAAGGTAAATTGACTATATTAAACTATATATCTCTTTAACAGGGGTCTAACAGGATATTACAAAACATTTTAATAACCTTCAATATTGGCATATTGGCTATGGAGCTATTGCAATTGAGTGTTTAAATTAACTAGTTAGATTTGGACATCAAGGAATGGTAGTGGGGATTAGTTTAGAGTAACACTCTTAACCTCCTTGGCATCAACCCCAATTGTACCTCGAGCTTGGAATTCTATGTAGAAATGACTAAGCCAGAGTGTCTTTTGTGTTATAATGTGATGTACAGTGTTAAGTCCAAATCATGCTTGCAACAGTATTATGTTGCCTTCTAGTTGATGAGCTATCCTGCTGTTAAAAATGGAGTACTTATGAGTTTTGTCACTCTATATGGTAACTCATCAGTACTCATGAGTGGGGTTGAGCCTTCAACCAAAACACACAATGGCATGTAAATTAAGAGCTATAAAGCCAGTTTTATAACAAACTGAAACTGAACCATTAGTTGAATCAAGTGATAGTGATGACCGTGTTAATTGGAATTTATGACCAAAACACCACTGACTTCATTGGCATAAAGTTATAGCAAGGTGCAATATCTACTTGGCAAAATGACTGCAATCAAATGGGAGGGCAAGAAAAAAGTTTATCCCCTAAGTGAGGGATCTCCAACTCCAGTCCTGGAGAGCTACTGTGGCTGCAGGTTTTCATTGTAACCCTTTTCTTAAATAGTGGCCAGATTTTGCTGCTAATTAACCAGTAAAGTTGCAGCTTACCTTGGTTAGGTCTTACTGACTGCTTTGCATGAATCTGAACTCTGTTTTCAATAGCTAAATATACAATGTATTGATTTGAAATGAAAATAGTCTGAGTTTTAAATCTGCTAGTGTGTGAGTGGCTTATTTGGAACTTTTATATCGACCTTTTTGGCAGTCTCCTAACAGGCCTGTTTTATCTTTTGAAAGCTCCAGGAAATTTTAAAGGTAATGAGGACTTAGAATTGTAAAAGAGAAAGGTGTAGGATTCTGATAATGATCACTCACTGGTCCTTCTGAGACTGGCCTTCTTAATGTGTGCCAGTAGGGGATGTTGTTAATGTATTGTCTTATTGAGGTGATGGTCAGTTCACTCACATTTCCTTGGTCAGATCCCCATAATCTGGATGTTTGCTTGTATGTGTGTGGCACTGGTGCATGAATTAGGTATGATGTACACCGTTTCCAGTGCTGAACGGAGCAGAATATTAGTGACTCTGAACAAATTGAATTGTTCAAAGCAGAAATGCATACCATGCTATTAAGAAATGTACCAGATTTAATTGAAAGGACAATGGTTTTCCACTGTTGGCTCTGCCAGTTTATTCTGGTGTGTGGGAAGTAACTGCTATGCTAACACAGTGATAGGAGTTGGGTACTACTTCTGCAGGGCTGAGGCAAGTGAGAAAGCAATATAGAATGAAAGATGACTAAAGTTGATCTCAAAACCATGTTTGATTAAGTGAGGAGTTGCTAAGGAGGAAAATAGGGTAACTGACAACTAAGCTTCTCACACTGTGGAAAGCCTTGAAAAGAAACAATAGTGCTTCTCATTCTGTGTCTACTGTGCCTCCTACTCCTTGTTTGAAACCAAAAATGTATAATAAATAGTAGGGCTTGAAAGAAAAATCGTTTGGAAGATCTGATCAACCGATTAATGGGGGCTCAATAACATAATCGTTATCAGCAGACGTTGCACAGTATTCGGTGCACATACTAATGCCGTGACCCCCCTGTGTGGAGGTAGGTTCTTTTGAGAACATTTTATACAGTAGGTAAGCCTTTTTTGTTTTCTAGCAAACAAATATATACATTTTGTACATAATGCTAGTGTACCCTAGTGTTTTCTAAGCTTAACTAGAATAGAATGTTACCGTAGCCAGCAAATGTTCAGTGCTTTCTTTTCTTTACATAGTAAACTTACTCTTCTATTTCAAAAGTAGTTGCACTACAGATAATGAACATGCATGATTAGATTATATGCAGCTTTACCTTTGCGTGTGTTGCTTGCATTAAAAAAAGATTGCATCTGAAAGTACAGTGCATCCAGAAAGTATTCACAGCGCATCACTTTTTCCACATTTTATGTTACAGCCTTATTCCAAAATGGATTAAATTCATTTTTTTCCTCAGAATTTTGCACACAACACCCCATAATGACAACATGAAAAAAGTTTACTTGTGGTTTTTGCAAATTTTATTAAAAATAAAAAAACTGAGAAATCACATGTACATAAGTATTCAGCCTTTGCTCAATACTTTGCACCTTTGGCAGCAATTACAGCCTCAAGTCTTTTTGAATATGATGCCACAAGCTTGGCACAACTATCCTTGGTCAGTTTCGCCCATTCCTCTTTGCAGCACCTCTCAAGCTCCATCAGGTTGGATGGGAAGCGTCGGTGCACAGTCATTTTAAGATCTCTCCAGAGATGTTCAATCGAATTCAAGTCTGGGCTCTGTCTAGGCCACTCAAGGACATTCACAGAGTTGTCCTGAAGCTACTCCTTTGATATCTTGGCTGTGTGCTTAGGGTTGTTGTCCTGCTGAAAGATGAACCGTCGCCCCAGTCTGAGGTCAAGAGCGCTCTGGAGCAGGTTTTCATCCAGGATGTCTCTGCACATTGCTGCAGTCATCTTTCCCTTTATCCTGACTAGTCTCCCAGTTCCTGCCACTGAAAAACATCCCCACAGCATGATGCTGCTGCCACCACCATGCTTCACTGTAGGAATGGTGCAAGGTTTCCTCCAAACGTGATGCCTGGCATTCACGCCAAAGAGTTCAATCTTTGTTTCATCAGACCAGAGAATTTTCTTTCTCATGGTCTGAGAGTCCTTCAGGTGCCTTTTGGCAAACTCCAGGCGGGCTGCCATGTGCCTTTTACTAAGGAGTGGCTTCCGTCTGGCCACTGTACCATACAGGCCTGATTGGTGGATTGCTGCAGAGATGGTTGTCCTTCTGGAAGGTTCTCCTCTCTCCACAGAAGACCTCTGGAGGTCTGACAGAGTGACCATCGGGTTCTTGGTCACCTCCCTGACTAAGGCTCTTCTCCCCCGATCGCTCAGTTTAGATGGCCGGCCAGCTCTAGGAAGAGTCCTGGTGGTTTCGAACTTCTTCCACTTACGGATGATGAAGGCCACTGTGCTCATTGGGACCTTCAAAGCAGCAGAAATTTTTCTGTAACCTTCCCCAGATTTTTGTGTCTCGAGACAATCCTGTCTCGGAGGTCTACAGACAATTCCTTTGACTTCATGCTTGGTTTGTGCTCTGACATGAACTGTCAACTGTGGCACCTTATATAGACAGGTGTGTGCCTTTCCAAATCATGTCCAATCAACTGAATTTACCACAGGTGGACTCCAATTAAGCTGCAGAAACATTTCGAGGATGATTAGGGGAAACAGGATGCACCTGAGCTCAATTTTGAGCTTCATGGCAAAGGCTGTGAATACTTATGTACATGTGCTTTCTCAATTTTTTTATTTTTAATACATTTGAAAAAACTCAAACTTTTTTCACGTTGTCATTATGGGGTGTTGTGTGTAGAATTCTGAGGGGGGAAAAAAATGAATTTAATCCATTTTGGAATAAGGCTGTAACATAACAAAATGTGGAAAAAGTGATGCACTGTGAATACTTTCCGGATGCACTGTAGCTCAGTGGGTGCAGTCTGTGCTGGTGTATCCCAAACTAGTTTTTATAAATTAACCAAATGGGCTGCATAAATATGAATCTGCCCTTATTTTTTTTTTTTTCTTTCTTTCAAAATTGAAAAAAGTTACAAATATAGCGCCCTATCTTTAACTGCTGTTTAATTTGCACGATAAATTTGCAATGTTACGGTAGAGGTACATTATTATTAACAACTCTTGAAAGGCACTTGTTTAAAAGTATAAACTATTGCGTGGCTGCTTGGACGGTAAACTGTGATAAAGGTGCTAAACTAATGCCTGACCCAACACAGACAGACATGGGAGGCACCCATATAAAACGTTTTATTTTCTTCACTTGTGGGCAACGCCTTCCCCGTTCCCACAGCCGCAACACAGTCCCACAAACTCAATATTTCTTTCTTTCCTCCACTCCTCTGCAGCAAGCTTAGTCCCTCTCCTCCCGACACTGGCTGTCGTAGTGGTGGCTGCTGGCTCATTTTATAGCCCACCTGGAAGTGCTCCAGGTGTTTGATCCATTTCTGCCTGTGCTTCCGGGTGTGGCGGAAGAACCACTGCCATGGGCTCAGGAACCACTGCAGGGCCCCCTGGTGTTGGCCACAGACCCCAACAGGCTTGAATTCCAAAATCCCATGCCCATGGCCCTGATGTAACCCAGGGGGGCTGCTATATAGCGTTCCGGATGATGTACTGTCCTGACCAGGCTTGCTCCCCTTGTCCATAGAATGAAGAGGTGTCCTGGCTGAACAAGAACCCCGGCAATCTATGACAACTGCTATTCTGTACATGCATGGAAGACTGCTTCACTCAGACACTCTGAATGATTAGATGTAATTTCTCTACCAGAAAGTAAACATATTTATAAGATTGTACACGGTTGCAAAATTATACAAAAATTAAGTTTTGAATACTCGGATAAATAAGTAAATGCTCAATATTCAAATGTAGGTTAAAAGTTCCAAGTACATTTGTACTTAACATATGCATTTGTATGCAAAGCATGCAGAAATTCAGACTTGTGCACTGATGCAGTCTTCACTTGAAAAACACAGCTTATCACAAAAATAATATTTTCAGTGCATGGAAAGTGAAATGATCAAAGAGAAAAATGGAACCAGGACACTTCACATGCCTGTATGCCCCTCCCTTCTATACTCTCCACCACTGTGCACCTTTCAGTTCCTTGGGTGCAAACAAGTGTCCATCTGTTTATTTTATACAAGTCAAGGCATGGTACAGTAAATCTGTTTGTGTTTCACAAATTGAGTTACTGAATATACTAAAGGCTCTGTTTTATTGATCTTTCATAGCATCAGCAGCGTAAAATTCCACTTCTAAGTAAAAAGATACACAGCAAAATTTTAAAACTGATAAGTGTAGATAGTGTGCAAAACAAACAGTTACAGAACAGAAAGACGGACAAGTCACAGATGCTGTGAAGGTCCTTTAATTAGTTTAATGTTGCAAGTAGCTCTGAACAGAGTTCTTTCCCCCCTATTAGATTAAGTGAAAATATAACACGTTTAACCTTAATTATTTTTCATAATGCCTTTGTTTTAGGGATGTGTGTCAGTAGCCGACTGTTTGTTCAGCTTTAGTCTTGAACTAATTTAAACCGTTAAGTATTTATCTTAGCAAATTCATAAGCAAAGCAATACTTGTAGAAAGTTGAAGAATTGCTTGAAATTTGTTGTCGGTATACTGGTTAATCAAAAATCATAGTGGTACAGTATAAAAAATTTGTTTTATAAATGACAGTACAAACAGTTAAATGATTTAAAAAAAAAAAAAAAAATCATTGAAGTGATGGGCAAAATACAGAAGTATTGCAGTACAGTGATCCCTCGCTATATCGCGCTTCGCCTTTCGCGGCTTCACTCTATCGCGGATTTTATATGTAAGCATATTTAAATATAAATCGCGGATTTTTTGCTGGTTCGCGGATTTCTGAGGACAATGGGTCTTTTAATTTCTGGTACATGCTTCCTCAGTTGGTTTGCCCAGTTGATTTCATACAAGGGATGCTATTGGCAGATGGCTGAGAAGCTACCCAACTTAATTTTCTCTGTCTCTCTTGCGCTGACTTTCTCTGATCCTGACGTAGGGGGTGTGAGCAGGGGGACTGTTCGCACACCTAGACGATACGGACGCTCGTCTAAAAATGCTGAAAGATTATCTTCACGTTGCTACCTTCTGTGTGCAGTTGCTTCGTGAAGCGACATGCTGCACGGTGCTTCACATACTTAAAAGCTCAAAGGGCACGTATTGATTTTTCACTGTTTTGTTTTTCTCTGTCTCTCTCTCTCTCTCTCTCTCTCTCTCTCTCTCTCTCTCACACACCCTGCTCCTGACGGAGGGGGTGTGAGCTGCCACCTTCAACAGCTTTGTACCGGCGGTGCTTCGCATACTTAAAAGCCAAACAGCCCTATTGATTTGTTTGCTTTCCTCTCTGTTTCTGACAGCCTGTGCTCCTGACGCGCACTCCTTTGAAGAGGAAGATATGTTTGCATTCTTTTAATTGTGAGACAGAACTGTCATCTCTGTCTTGTCATGGAGCACAGTTTAAACTTTTGAAAAAGAGACAAATGTTTGTTTGCAGTGTTTGAATAACGTTCCTGTCTCTCTACAACCTCCTGTGTTTCTGCGCAAATCTGTGACCCAAGCATGACAATATAAAAATAACCATATAAACATATGGTTCCTACTTCGCGGATTTTCTTATTTCGCGGGTGGCTCTGGAACGCAACCCCCGCGATGGAGGAGGGATTACTGTATATCATGTCTGGAGTAGCCCAAAGCCAAAATTAACCTAAAGGCTTTATTGAAGAACTACAGCACTATCTGCAATAACCTCAAATAGGTATGAAGTTCAGCAACCTTTTGAGTGGTGGAGCCTCTCTGTTCAGGCAAAGTGAAGTTTGTCTTGACCACCATCTTTGTAAAGTGAGCAGGTGTTCATGGAGCAAGCTTCTTTTGTTGTCGTAACACTGGTGTAAATGCAGAGAAGCTAATCCTTCATTATAACCTACTTTTCCTGGAATAGGAGCATTAGTTTTGCCACATTACTCTTATTAGCTGCTCTTTAAAATAATCAGTTTATTTGTTGTTTTGAAAACGGGACAGAATCTCAGATTGTTTCTCAATTTTCTGTGTTTAATTATACTGATGACTTATATTGTATAGTGTTGTAAATACAGTTGTGATTTATGATTTTTCTGAATAATTAATGGATACTATTGGACATAATGTAATTTGCATGTATCTTGTATACTGGATACTTGGGCGAAATAGCCTAATATTTTACCAAAACCATGCAGTCCTCTCCTGTCTCATGTAACACTGCGTGGCTTTCTTGTTTGTCATGACCTTGCACAAGAAAAGTTTTAACAAAGACCAAAAGAGAAAAGTGTTCAGATAAAGTCCCTGAAATTGTTCAAGCCAGTGGTTCTCAAACTGGGGCACGCCGTAACAAAAAAGGGGGCACGAATGTTGCCATATGTGGCGTAATTTCGCTATTTGTAGGAAAATTTTTAAACTTGTAGCGGTGTATCGGCAGCAAAAAATATAGGAATATTAGGGTTTCAAAAAAACGTTAGGGGGGCATGATTAAAACTGTTATGAAAACTCCGATCGCAAATACTTAAAGGGTGAGAAATGCTGGTTCATGCCATAGGTGCAAGTTTTGAATAATTACTTCTGATGAGTTTGTGTTATCTAATGCTGTAACTTTTGATTATATCAGAGTATTATGATGATGTACTTCGATTTATGTTCTGGAAATTACAGAAAACTTGAGTCATTTCTGAACTCCTATTCTTATTTATCCCATATACTGTAATATCCAGACAAATACAGATGTATTACGTAATGAATTCTAAAAATCGGCAGTGTGAATGTAGCTTTTGAAAAATGTCAGGATGGTCTGTCTTCCTACATTTTGATCTGTATGTTAAATGTAACGTCCTTGACATGTTTTTTTTGCTTGCCATTACAACTTTAGTTTTATTGCATTGTTTTTTTTGTTTTTTTTTTCCCTTTCCTCCTCAGAACGGATCACTTATACCAGGGAGTTCCTTTTAAGTTTAGCGCATTGTCCAATTTCAAAGAAGAAGCCTTCATTTTTACCAATTCTCCCAGTAGTATTGGAGGAGCCGGTAGGTACTATTCATTTTGAGTTAACTTGTTAGCTTCAATCATTTATAACTCGTTGTATATAACCTCGGTATATCCAGAGGTATATGATCCCCACATAATGTGTATTTATTAAATCCGTTTCTTTTATAAGTTTTGTTTGTCGCATTTTAAAATAAGCTAGTTGGCAGCTTTATGAAAATACTATCACAATATGACATAACAAAATATCCGTATCCTACAAAAGGTGTGGTGTTTTAGTAAGTGTCTTGAAAATTTTTGATAGAAAAATGTATGTCTGCTTGCATTGCTGTCCTTTGCCAATAAATGTTGCATATCTAATTTTAGAGGTACTAGAGCCTATTTATAATGTTTGTAGTTTATGCATGTTTCTCTCTTAAGGGAATACTTTTGTGCTTCTTTTATCTTATTTGATAATACATTTTCTGTTTGAAATAAAGACTTCTTTTCCCTGTCTGGTGTACACAGACTTTTGTATGGGAGAATGTATATAATTTTTACAACCTTAACAACATTTGATGAGTATCTTAAAGTACATTAGGTTTTTAAATATATGGCATAATAAACCAAATATTACAACAGGCTAATAAATTATCCTCTGTACCACTGTCTATTGTAGTTTATTGCCATTAACTTTTTTGGGAAATGCAAGTTTGGGTTAAAATGTTTTGACAATACATGTTTGATTAGATGCATGGAGTTTTCTCTAATGCAAATTTCCACTTAGTTTGATTTTTATAACCAGTTTTTCTACCATTTTATTTTGCTACAGAGGAAGTTGCTATATGCTTTCAGCGATAGTGGTTAATGTGGCCTGAGATTAATGTAAGTCATGACAATTGTGATTTAATTTATAAAAGGGTACAGTACACCCCCAAAATTTGCAGAGGTTACGTTCCTAGAGCACCCACGAATTGTGAAAAACTGTGAATTTTGGATGTGGTTAGAAAAAATGCCTATTTTTATAGTTTAAACCCTAAATATGCCCCCAAAACACTTTAATTTCATTTCAAACTCTGCTTAATACATTACCTAAAAAAAGAATGTAAAGGTAAACCTGTATACTGTACTGCTATGTCTCCCACAGTGCTAGAATGTAAAATACCATTGTTACCGCTATATGTACAGTACTGTAATTCATGCAAGCGCGTTTTCATTGCCAGAAGCCTTAGAAGGTGCAGGGTGTTTTGGCGGCATCTTTGGGCTTTAACCCTTAAACTGCCACATACTTGAGGGTTAATACATCCCTAGACGCCAAATACTTTTTAAGTAAACGTCACAATTCACAAAGAAAAAGTGAAATTTTAATAGAACACTTTTTTGTCATGTAAAGAGCAATTACTGCAACACTGATCATTTTACACACTGCTAATGAACTTTTATCTATCTAAACTGTAAAAATTATTTAAAAAAAAACAAAAAAAAAAACTACTGGAACAATATGTACAAGATGGAACTGACGCCATGGATGAAATTAAGTAAATCACCGAGCCAACTGCGCTTGAACTGACTGCACGCAAGCACACAGAGGTAAAGGCTGGTGCTGGCAGGCTAGTGCAGCGGCTCAATCCCAGAGACAGTGAGGCTGCAGGGTGTCACGCTTGGGTCAGAGAATTACACAGAAACACAGGAGATTGAATAAAGTTCCTGTCTCTACAAACTCTTAAAACAAACATGTCTCTTTCAGAAGTAAAACGAGCTCAGTGTGTAGTTAGTTATTGATTAAATGTATAGGCAAACACCATAGGGGAGCACAGTGGGAGTGGGACCCGCAACAGGAGAAGAGGATATCTGGGGGAGGAGAGAGAAACAAAGCACTCGGCCAAAAAGGAAAGGTGCTGTTCAGGCTTAAGTATGCGTAGTCTTGTGTGAGAAGCATATCCTGACACAGAGAAGCCGCAAGTAAGGGAAGTGTTTTTTAAGAGGGATTTTTTGAGGAGCTTCCATGTCTTCTAGGGGTGCGTTCAGCCCCCTACTCACAAGGGGCTGGCAGTGGTCATGAGCTGGCTGCTCAACAAATGTACTGCACTGCCTGATCAGCTCCAGCATGTTGGTAAATTGCACAGGAAAACGACACTAGCCAGTTGCGGCGGTTTAAGGGTTAAGAAGAACAAAACGGAAAACACGAGAACACTCTGCTGGAGATGCGTTACAGGGCAGCAGTCAGTTGGCAGCAAGGAGAAATAACACTGTAGCGGTCCGGTGCTGCTAAAATTCACACCATTAAGACGACGGTGATTTATTTATTTTTATGGTGGAGACAAAAACAAAGCAAACCGGTAATCAAGCAGCAAATAAAGAATGTAATGAAAACGATACCACCCCTGTTCCCCTTACGGCGATTATACATTTAAATACATCAAAGCACAAACAAAACACACACAGTAAACTCCATGAAAAACGGCAACGGATGAAATGTAATGATGAAAATAAATAGTCCAGAAAATGGCATGTTAAATTTGAATGTAAAGATAGTCCTACTGGTAGTTCCTGAAATTGTGTGGACGGGTTCAGCACCTCTCCTTTCTTCGTAGGATGGCCATGAACCCACTTACAGTCCTCATGTACACAGGCAGATGGCAGACAATCCAGACCCCAACCATGAAACGATCCAGGACTAAACAAATTAATACAGGTAACCCAACAGAAGGCAGACACAAGAACTTGAAACAAATTACAAAAACTTTTTTTTTTTTTTCCTTTTGGGCACCGGCCCCCTTTTAAATGCCATGCTGACATCCTTTGACCCTAACAGCCCCTGCACCCTCAGCAGAAGACCAATCAGAGCCACTGCTGGGAATTGCAGTTTCAAATTTGTAGTAGAGTACAATGCTCTCGGATTGGCTACTTTCACCATCCCAAGCTACGTTTTCCTCTACGGTTGCTTCTTGTTCTCTCTACAGTGCAGCATTGCCATGATAAAAGCAATAAAAAAAAATTGTGGAGGATATTTGCGGTTTCCACCAGCAATTTAGTTAGGTTCTAAGGAAAAATCCGTGAACGACTGAGAACGCGAACTCTGAACCGCGACATCGCGGGAGTCTATTGTATCACATTAAACAGGCGACAAAGATTGGCAGCTAAGTGTCTGCCTGTAATAAACCCAGGTCAGTCCTACTAGCAAGGACTTTGGAGAATATCTTAACTTCGTTATTCGAATATGAGATTGGTCTGCATGATGCACATTGTAATAACTCCTTATTTTGCTTTGGAAAGATGGTAATTTTAATGCTTGGCGAAAAGTTAGAGGTAGAATTTTGTCTCTAGCTTCTGGAAATGTTGCTAATAAAAGGGGAGCTAACTTTTTAATTGAAATTTTTTTATAAAATTCATCAGGGTAACTATCAGGGCCTGCTACTTTCCCGCTCTGAAGTGACTTCATAACATCTAGTAATTCTGATAGTGCCGGAGGTTTGTCCAATTCTTCTACACTGAGAGTATTTAGTTGTGGTATCTGTAATGCATCCAAAAACATATTGGGTTCTGTCTTGTCGTCTTTAGTCCGAGTAGAATATAAGGCCTTATGGTAGTCTCTAAATGTGTGCATTATGTTTTTACGGTCAATGTTTTTGTCTGTCTGTGTTGGTAATTGCTGGGATTACATTGCAAACGTCCTGCCTGTGAATTTGTTGAGCTATGATCTTGTTAGCTTTCTCTCCATGTTCATAGTAATGATGTTGTGATTTAAAAATGAGTTCTGTTTCTTTTGTTGTGAAGAGGTTGAATTCTGAATGCAAAGCCTGTCTTTTCCTATGAAGTGCCTCATTCGGACAAGTGGCTTGTTCTTGATCTATTCTGGTAATTTCACATTAGCTCTGATACCTTCTTGGTTTCTAATTTATTTTTGTTGGACAGATAAGAAATAATCTGTCCTCGTAAAAAAGACTGGAGTTTCCCATAGGATTCCCAGAGATCTCGGAAGAGGTATCAGTTTGCTTGGATATAAGCTCCATACAGTTCTCGTCTGCTAATAACCGTGGGTTAAGACGCCACCTACGAGATGAATATATGGGGCAAAGTGATTTAAGCTGCATGATCAAAGGGGTGTGGTCAGATATAACAATAGCATTGTACTTACAAGATTTAATCGTGGACAAGAAATTATCTATGAAAAAATAATCAATTCTTCAGTGTTCCCACGCGTCCTGGAAAACCTGAAAATTTTGAGGGTTATTTTCCAGTCATTGAAATGACCTGGAAACTGATCGAAATGGCCAAATGTCCTGGAAATAATCTTTCTTGTCCTGGAATTTTATTTCTGTTTTCGCTTTTTAATTTTTCTGTTTGAAACAGCTTGCTGTTCGTAAGTCTAGATATGATGACAGCTGAGCTAGGTCGTGGCCTCTGCTGCGCAATGTCTCCACCTACTGAGACATGTATAGGCAATTATATTTGAGTTTTGACCCTCGTTGCTCTAGCTTGTCAGTAGCTGACAGGAGAACAACAGAACATCAGTTCATCACGTGAAATTTCTGCTGAGTGCATGACTGTAAGTATGACCACAGTGCATATGGTGCAACTGACAGTTTTGTTACTTTATACCGTCTGATGTGGACCCAGGTTGCATATTAAACATGTCAAGTAAATCGGCGATGCTAATTTCTGTTAGCCTGTTAATGGCAATTCCCATTAGGTGTTAGCATATTATTTGAAGAAGACCGGTCTAAGGAGGCCCCAGATATTAGAAGCTTGATAAACCTAGGAACCTGTGGTCTTCATACAGTTCATGGAAGCTTCCAACAAGGCGAGAAGGAAAGTGGATGGAAGATAGGTGACAAACTAAGAGCCCTTTGGCAGCTTTTTCATGACACACCAGACAGACGGGATGACTTTATTGAAATTACCAAAACATCAACATTCCCTCTAATATTCTGTGTTCAAAGGTGGGTGGAGGACTTGCCAGTGGCAGAGAGAGCACTTAAGATGTGGCCACATGTTGAAATATTTGTCGACAATTACAAGAAACTGCCAAAGAGTAAAATGCCAACGTCCACATCATACACTGTGGTCAGAGAGGCTGTTGGTGACCCCCTTTTTGAGGCAAAATTACAGTTTTTTGCCTATGTGGCAAGGCAGCTGAAACCCTTTCTTGAGACTTTCCAGACTGATGCCCCCATGATGCCATTTTTGGCAAAAGACCTTCAGGCCCTTCTGAAGAGTTTGATTTCATGCTATATGAAGAGGGAGGTACTGGATAACATGAAAACACCTTTCCAAATGCTTAAAATTGATGTACTGGACAAAACACTCCATTTGCCACTGAAAGAGGTGGATCTTGGCTTTGCCACCAAACAAGCTCTTGAGAAAGCCTCAGAGAAGCTGCTTGAAAAACCGCTGCCGGGTCAACAATTCCGGAGAGAATGAGTAGCCTTCCTGTCCGCAACAGCAAAAAAACTGCTGGACAAATGCCCTTTGAATTATGCAGCAGTAAGGCACATGGCATGCCTAGATCCAGTAACTATGATCAGCAATGAAAGGCGTGCCATCTCCATGTTTGAGAAGCTCTTACAGCTGCTTCTTAACGCCAAATGGCATACAGCAGAGGACTGTGACCAAATCCTGAGTGAGTACAAGATGTTCCTCACTGAAATGGTGCAGCACCATAAGGAGGAATTTCAAGGGTATAGAAGTAGCTCCTGTCGGCTGGACACATTCATGGGAAGATTTGCTGGTGACAAAGCAGAGTACGCAATTCTGTGGAAATCAATGAAAGACCTGTTCACATTGTCACATGGGCAAGCAGCGGTCGAAAGAGGGTACTCTGTGAATAAGGACATGCTGGTTACAAATCTGAAAGGAAGGACTCTGATGTCTCTTCGCCTAATCCAAGATTCTTTGACTGGTGGCTAATTTGATGGAGTATTGCCAAAGCCCCTCTTACAGCATTGCAGAAATGCCAGGATGTGATATGTCCAATACCTTGATGATGAAAAAAAGAAGGAAAAGGAAACTGAAAATGACAAGCAAAGAGAAGAGCTCCGCTATGAAATCACAAAAGTGGCAGCAAAGAGACAGAAAATAATCACTAGCATTGAGGCAATGCAAGAAGAAGCAGATGCAATGGCAGAGAAGGCTGAGAGAAAACAGGACTTTACACTGCTCACAAAATCTAATGCCTATCGTAAAAGTGTTGCTGAAAAAAAGAAAGAGGTCATCGGTCTGGATGCAGTTTTATCAGACCTTAAGGAGCAACACCAGCATTGTTTCTAAACCTAGGCCTACACCAGATGCCTTTTTCATAGGTTACACTACAGTGACTTATAGATTGTTTTTTTTTTTTTTTTTTCCAATATACTGGAGTTCAGGCTCTTATCCTTTTGTTCCTAGTATTCTTTCTAGTTTAACCAAGTTTTCAACTCAGGAATTGATGGCAAGGCTATCATGATTTAAAATGGATGTATTTTGCTTCTTTTCCCACAAAGATAAGTTCTTTATTATAATCTTTGTCGTTGACTTATGCAAATTCTACAGCTGCTGTATTCCCAGTAAAGCTACCAGTTGAAAGTTAACTCTGACTTTGTTTTGTCGCGTGCCAATTGTTGCATATATTAGTGTTATAGGCATCATACACATGATATAGGCAATAAATTGGTCTTTATGCAGTTTTGTTTAATACAAACATTGTACATAAATTTATTTGATACAAACAATGACATAATATGTAATATGCAAGTAACTTTTACTGAAATTAGGTCACTATGGTAGCCTATTTCATGGTGTGATCAACAGCTCTATACTGAACATTATGGAATTGCTCAGTATATGTCAGTGTTTGGATAGTTTTCCACAATCCAAGAGGCATTTATTTCTTTAAAAGAGTTTTGCAGTTTAAAACCGTGTGTAACAAAAAGAGGTCAAACAACTCCATTATACATCAGTGCATTAATTGGTGTTGCCTTTATGTAATTTAGCATATTGGTGACACTAAGTCCCTGCATAATCAAAGAGAAATTAAAATGGTGTTAAGCCTGCGACTAAAGTGTATGACTGTATGACCAGATCCTGTCATGAATTTCCGGAAAAAGCTCCTGGAAACGTCCTGGAAATGTCCTGGAAAATGATTCCTTAAAAAGAGTGGGAACCCTGATTCTTGAGTAACAGTGATGAACAGGTGAGCAGAAGGAATATGCTCTTGAATTTGGGTTTAGGAATCTCCATGGGGCTGGTAAGTTATGATCAGTTACAAATTGTATGATTGTTTTTGCAGTGTTAGTTGTCATCACTCCTATGGCAGAAGACCTGTCGACGTCTGGATTTAAAGCACAATTAACACTAGAATTACCAGAGCATATGAAAAAGCTCGTAGATCCGTCCCACCTTAAATCGCTTCGCACCTCTCCTTCAGTGTCTTTTGTCCAGTAAATGTGTTGATAAGCAGCAAGCAGCCTGCTATCACATCCCCCCACCTGCAGCACAGTTTTCTCAGCTCAAGTCGGTTTACCTGCGTGTCAGTTGCTTGGAGTTGTATAGAGTGAGAAGTCAAGCAAAATGACATTTTATAAATACTATATCGTTATTTGGAACACATGCATTTCATGTGTGTTCCGTGTCTACAACAATCTATGTACAGTAAATATTGTTAAAACAAACGTTTTTCATGTTTTAGTAATAATTGACAAAATGTAGACATGAAGTATATAATGTGTTAAGCCTGAATTCTAAATATCAAACACTTTCACAAAAGGTTCAAATATAACAGAACAAGTACGCTCCTATTCAAGAATAAAACTGCAGAAAAAGAACCCGCGTTAGGGTGCGACATTGATACGGGCTTGCTACGAATGCTTTGGTGGTGCAACGGTTGACTAGTAATCAAAGCTTCATGGGTTCAATCCCAGACAAGTCTGTTTTGAGAAGTAAGCTGCTCTTATTCTTACTATTTTGGAATAAAAACATACATTTGATTTCAGTCTGTAACAGCCAGTGTTAAAGATGCGCTATAACAGAGGTGAACTCTGATCATGACGACGGTTCTACATCAGAGCAAGAATGCACGTCGCACTTTTGCTGTTGCTGTACTTTGTATATGTGTACACGGGAAGCTCTGCAGTCTACTTGTGACTTTACGCTGTAGGAAGTAAGTAAATAAATTAAGGTAAATAACATTCGATCTGGCTTTTATGTAAGTAACATAGTGAAAAGTCAAGCAAAATGACACCTTTTATTGGCTAACTAAAAAGATTACAATATGCAAGCTGTCGAGGCAACTCCGGCCCCTTCTTCAGGCAAGATGTAAGTAACATATAAATGTTAATATTTTGGGCACATGCACCGTTCAGATCTAAACACTAGAGTGAAGAGTCTATAGTTGAAGATGGAAGCTGCTGTTGCTATACTTTGTATATAAGAGCCAGATTGAATGTTATTTACTTTATTTATTTATTTATTTACTTACTTCCTACAGCGTAAAGTCACAAGTAGACTGCAGAGCTTCCCGTGTACATATACAAAGTAACGGCAATGGCAAAAGTGCGATGTGCATTCTTGCTCCGATGTAGAACAGTCATCATGATCTGAGTTCACCTCTGTTATAGCGCGTCTTTATGTGAAAACAGCAGTGTCAGATTGGGGGGGGCGGTGTGGGATTGTGAAGGTGACTGAGAGAATAAAACTGAATTAAAAAAAAAAACAAGCTAACCTTTACAAGTATCATAAATTTACACCTGCTGTTACAGATGGAAATCAAATGTATGTTTTTATTCTAAAATAGTAAGAATAAGAGCAGTTTACTTCTCAAAACGGACTTGTCCGGGGTTGAACCCGTGAAGTTTTGATTCTAGTCAACAGTTGATATCGTTGTGCCACCGAAGCAGTCATAGCAAATGCGTGTCAATGTCGCACCGTAACACGGGTTCTTTTTCTGCAGTTATATTCTTGAATAGAAGCACACTTGTTCTGTTATAGTTGTACCTTTTGTGAAAGTGTTTGTTTATTTGATATTTGGACTTTAGGCTTCACACATTAAACACTTCATGTCTACATTTTGTCAATTATTACTAAAACATGAAAAACGTTTGTTTTAACAATGTGTTTACTGTACATAGATTGTTGTAGACACGGAACACACATGAAATGCATGTGTTCCAAATAACGATATAGTATTTATAAAAGGTGTCATTTTGCTTGACTTCTCACTCTATACAACTCTAAGCAACTGACATGCAGGTAAACAGACTTGAGCTGAGAACTGTGCGGCAGTGGGGGATGTGATAGCAGGCTGCTTGCTGCTTATCGACACATTTACAGGACAAAAGACGCTGATGGAGAGGTGCGAAGAGATTTTAAGGTGGGACGGATCTACAAGTTTTTTCGTAGGCTGTGGTAATTCTAGTGTTAGTCATCAGCCATTATTTTATGAGTGTGCACATTGGGAACGGATGAAATCCCTGTCATCCACTTTGGGTGTGTAGATATTTATCAAAATTACTTTATAGTTAAATAAATTGCCCATGACGATCACATATTGCCCTTCAGGATTACATACTAAATCTGATACTACAAATGAGATTGTTCTATGTATAAGAATTCCCACACCTCTAATTTTCTTTGAAAAGCTGGAATGGAATATTTGGCCAGTCTAGTCTCTGTGCCAGCAGGACTTGATTCTTGCTTACTATGTGGGTCTCCTGTAAAGATACTACTTTTAGCATTTAGACCTGTTAGGTGGGAGAATACTTTCTTTCTCTTAAATTCGTGATTGAGACCTTTAACATTACATCTCACAAAGTTAACTGTTTGATCTTTTGTTGACATTCTGTAGTCTTTAATTTAAATGGATCCTACAGCAAGTAAGATCTTCTTTGCCGTGCCAGGACACGATGCAACTTGTTCGTCATGAACGTTTGCTTAACGACTTCAAACTGAGCACCAAGTGCTCTAAGCTTGTTCTCAAATGTAGACACATTTTCCTGTATTTTTTCCTCAATCTTTTCTAGCATACCTTTTTAAAGGCTGCCTGAAAGCGATTTTACTTAAACGGGTTTCCTGGTCTTTAATATCCTGAAACAGTTTCTCATTTGTCTTGTATTGTCTTGTCTGTCCTTCATTTCTTTCCTTATATCGTTTATGTACTTCTTTATCTTGAGCAGTGGTCGTTGCGGCGATTATTGTCTTGTCGAGTCTTTGACAGAGTGGGAAAGCATTGTTCTAGGCACGGGCAGGAGCGATGTCTTCCATCCATCCGTAGGTGAGCTCTAGAGTTCAATGCAGTTGTTTTGATTTTGATACCTTTTCTTTGAACATGCAACCTCCAAACATGGGCACAGCTGGTTTGCTAACAAGCAGGATTAGGTTTTTGCAGAGGTTGCTTACTCGGAAAACTTTGAAATAGCTTTTGACCCTGGCTGTATTCAGCATTATGTAGCACTTGACTCATCTTGTAACCCTGTCAGTTAGATTCTAATTGTATATAATGTGTATGAATAACTTTCTTACAGATCACACTAAAAACCTTTGCCTAGAATGACCAGTGCGGTCTGCCCTCAAAAACTTGAAACGGACCCCTACATATTCCATATAGGCAGCCTCTAATGCAACCAATGGTTTGAGCGCACACACACATCCATCTACTCATCCAGCATAACCTACTGTATCTATTCTAGAGCTAACTGTTTAGTTAATTCTGGGACACACACCCATTTGGCTTCAGGTAATCCCTACCTACATTGTCACTATCATAGGTCCTCCTAATAATGCATAGACTGTAGTTGATCCATATCCTGTCAACCTTGCATCTTTAGCACCTTGTGAATATGTGTAGGTGCCTTGCTGGTCTGGCATTCAGTTATCTATCTATCTAATATAAACCCTTGACACGTATTTTCGAGAAATCTGTGCACACTTCTCAAAACTCCAGGTTTCTAGACACTATGTTGTCAGATGTTTATTTCAGTAACAAATATTTTGAGTAGACTTAACATTTTGTTGTAGTATAATGATCAGGCAACCAAAATATAGTGTCAAAGAAATTAAGATGTCTTTATATAGACTGTTTACATAATATATTTTATAATTCCTTCCCAAGTATCTTTTAGATTGTCTGGTTATTACACTTGGCCGGTCTGTTGCTTTTATTGGATGTTACCTGGACACGTATTGAGTAAAACTGGAAATACCACCTTCTAGGGATCTTACTGTCAATCCCTATCTTCCCAGTCTTGGTTTTGCAATGGAAGAATCTCATGGACACTTAATGAACTAAACAGATGTAAAGGCAGCAAAAAACAGAACATATACGTTATACTTCAATATTGTAATTTGTATTATGTAGCAGTACTATGTAATCCCTCTCCTCAGTTTTTGTCAAAGGAGGGCTGAAATGAAGTTTAATGTATGTTAACTAATATGGAAACTACTCCTATTCTCCTATCTGTTATTTTGCGGAGTCACGTTTCTTGACAACTTAGTACAGAATTGATACTGCGTCTGAGAGATGATGGGCTTCAACCCAGGTGGTCAGCTTCAAAATGCACTTCCCTGCAATGGGCATTGTGCTGCTTGCTATATCTGGATTTGGACATCACCAACTACTTCTAAGCTCTCCATTTCCAGTGTTCCAGAGTCTTAGGATCTCTTTAGGTGCCTACCCACTGAAACCAGAGCACCAGTTGCTTAACCTATACCTATGTACAGTGCCATGTTTGATGTAAGATGGATCTGTGGATCCTGCTTGTCCTAATCCTGCAGGTGATTAAATACACCTCATATGGTGCTAATTATTTTCAATATCCTATTCACCCTCTTGGTTTTGTTGGTTTGTTGATGGGCAACGTTTTTGTAACTCCCAATGTGGCATATAATTCCTTCCTTCAGAGAACTTGTGAACAGAGTTCCTCAATCCAAGACAGTGAAATGATGGACTGCTTGTGACAATGCAGGTTCGCTCCACGCTCCCATCTTGTTTCTGGGAGCACTTCAACCCAACACCGTCGGTAATGTCATCAATGAGCTAGACAGTGAGGCACAAACAATGAAGCAAGGGGATGGCGCAAAAAGTGCAAAGTGCTTTTATTTTAAAGCCAGCAAACAAAACTGAGTTCAAATAGTGTAGTTTCTCAAAAATAAGTCCTGAAATAAATAATCCATTAAAACAAGTGAACTAATGAAGGTTAAAATCCAATAAATAGAAAAAATCCTTTTTGAAAATGAGGTTAAAGCAATAGCTGGAAGCTGTCTTTTTAAATCACAATGCACGGTGCCGCCTTCTGGTGACTGCGACTCCCCTTCTCTCATCCAGGCAATGCACCAGGGGAGTCAACCTAGCTGCAGCTGACCTGCTCTGCCTACTGGTCTGGAGGCTTACCGATCCCTGGTTTGGTTCTGCTCTCCCCAGACCGAGACTTGGGTTCCCCAGCGACCAGGACAATCACGCTGGGGAATCCGACTCCCGCTATCTTCGCAGCGAGCAATCCTTCTTCCGGTCACTCCTGCTCTTGAAAATGCTCAGTGGGAGCGACCACTACTGACTGCCCTAGGTGTCGGCCAAACACCCCGCTAGGGTTCACTGCTTAGCTGCCTTCTTCACTCACACTGGCTTTCTCCTGCCTGCTATCTGCCACCTTCTTCTCTTAACCTCCGTTCACTTTTTTTTTTCTCCTTTTTCTTCTAGCCGCCTCGGGCTTCTGTTTTACAGGGACGTGGATCAGCTGTGACAATCACACATCACAATTCCCCGTGAACTGATCAGCCACACCGCCACCTACGCGGCTTAGAGAGGGAGCGTGGTAATTATTTATTTAAAAAGTGGCCTTTTTAACATGAGCTGTGGACCCACTACACCACACTGCTGTGGATCTTGTTCTTTAGGGTAAAGCATATCTGAGTTCTTAGCATTGTTGAAAGGAAAAAGCTTCACTCATATTTAGAAATACTTATTACCATCAGAATAGTCTTTCTGTTGCTACTGACTGGCAATGGACCAAAATTACCCATTGTATTGAAAGGCTTTTTACATGACTTAAAATGTACTTATTCCACTTTCTGTGCATGTATATACTATAAGCTGCATGCTTGTTAGAATTTTAAAGTGTAACTGTTTCTACCAGGTTTTGAAATATGCTACTTGGAAAAAAAAATGCTTCTTTGTTTGTGTTTGACTCTGAAAAACGGTTGTGACATTATTTAGATTTGTCAAATAAATAAACCTAGCTTATAATTGTTTTCTTTTTTCCCCATTTCAGGCAGCATTTAAAATGGATATAGGTTTGAATCCAGTGGCCAGAATGAAACCAGAAGATAGATTTGCCTGGATTAATAGATATACTGTATTTTGACTTAAGCATCTTCTAGTTTTATATTCATTTAAGAATATTAGCAGCTGGAAAGGGAAAGAAATAATAAGCCAAACTCTATATTCTTTGGAATTTTTTTTTTTCCCCCGTTGACGAGGAGTTGCATATCTTTGTGGATTTAAATTCTCAGAGTTGTAAATTTTTTTTTTATTTGAAAACTAAATTTAAAAGTAACATATATTGCTGGGTAAATCGATTCATTATAGTTGAAAACAAAAGTTAGTTTATTGAAGTGCAAACCATTGTTAAATTTGCATTTCATGTGTGAATCACAAAAGCTGGCTGAAGTATTAAGTGTTGTGCTTTCAAAGAAGATGGAGAAATGAATAAGCAAAAGTATCAAAAGCAGCCATGTTGAAGGATACAGTTAAAAGAAAATGAAGGAAGAATAGATTTTGAAGAAAAATGCTGATCTATGTTAAAAGTTGCTTGCAATTTTTTTTTTTTTTTCTTTTAAGGTGCATGTTTTCTTTTCAAAGTATGTATTTTGTTTTCCTGTTTCTACTATTTTCAGTTTAAAGTTGGCTTTCTACTGTTTTGTTTTTTATTGTATATAATTTTTTATCAATGTTCTTTTAGTTTCTTTGAAACTGATTTCACAGCTTTTAATATTGCATTAATATTTATATGAATATGTATGTCTTCTGCTGAAGAGTTAAAGAATATTACATAAAACATTAGTAAATATTATTCTTTACAATTATACAAGCCTGGTGACTAATTTTTTTACTTTTAAAGGATGGGATATGAAAACTCTGAATTTTATAAATTCCATACTGTTGCCAATGTCTCCCTATTCAGAATGAAAGCAGAAGCCGGTCAATACAAAAAAAAAAGTCCTAAATTACTCAATGCTATGCAATGGGAAAAGTTTTCCTATTTATATTAGTTGTATTTTGATTCACCCTAATGAATGTATTTTGGTTTCTTTTATCAGAATTAACTTGAACTGTCGGTGATCTGACACACAGTCAAATTAATACATTTAATTTTATGGATAAATGTACCCTGCCGAAAGGAAGTCCTCTCCTAGCTTCAAAGGAGGTTATTCAGTATTATGCTCAACTTGCTAAAAGCAGGGCACAATGACTTGCAGTGCGGTTTGTTTTTCATTTTAATATCTTGAGCAACACAGTTGAAACTAATTGTGAGGTGATGTAGAGATGGGCATACTGATTGCAAGAACAAATGGCAATCATAGCCTTCAAAGCCTCCATCCATACATTGTGAAGGCCTTTTAGGAAGGGAAATTCATGCTCTTATATTTCAGTGCATCTCTGGCAAAGGTGGAATGAAATGTTGAGTAATTTCTTCATTTCCATTCCCTAAGGTTGCTTTTTGCTCTTTGCCTATACGAGCCCACCCAGCTTCATTGGATTTGCTTTTTGGAAGACAAGACTTTGTTTCAGACTTTGCAAATATAATTGTCTGGTAAAACCAAAAAAAAGTGTTTTCCTGTGACGAGATTTCTTTGTGAATTTAGTACTATATAAATGTAATGAATTATTATTATTATTATTATTATTATTACTCTACATTAGCATAATTGTATTTTATTTAAAATATCCATTGTAAAAACAGTGTCACAGTGAGGCTGTTGTGTCAGTTGAAAATGAAAGAGCTTGCCTTGTTGTTATCCTTTCTATGATCTTAAGTTTTTTGCTTTTCAGTAGCACATATGCTTACTTAAGTCTGTTTATTTAGTAAAAATTCAGTAAAAAAAACAAATTAAAAAGAAAACATGAAACATTTAAAACCAGTGAACTGTGTCTGGAATGTTAGTCTAATTCAGGTTTTACCTTTGAATCCACGTTTCTTTAGGTTGTTTTCCCCAAATAAGTATGGCATAGGACTAAATGCTATTTTTGGATGTTTCAACTGGTTATTTTTGTAACACTGTATTCTTGAGTGTATCAATCACAAATCAGTGTGTTTTAAAGAAATTTGTTTCACCAGTAATCTTGATCATTTTGTTAAAGAAGTAGATTGGAAGACTCTTTCAAAAAAGACCTCTTGTGAGAGGAAGCTGAAGAAGACTCCTAGCAGCATCTATCCCAGGTTTGACTGACTGTGATTTATCCTTGTCCATAAGATACAAGTTGGTGATTTGGACTTTCACATGGTTGGGAACAATGCAATAGTAGTTGGACACTTGCCACTTTACAGGACACTGCAAACTTGGGGTGTTGGAGAACTAAATTGTCTAACAGAGTGAGACTCTAAAAGAGTTAGATTAGACTTTGTGTATATGGAATGGCACTGCCTTTTCAGTGGCTTAACATACATTTGTTACAGGATAAAGTTGGCATTAAAATGGTCAATGAATACATTTTACTCTAAATGCATCAGATATTTATAATATCTCTATCTGGTACGGCTCATGATGATCCTAAAGCTAATAAGACTTTTGCATTCACAAGTACAAGTCAAAGCTGTTCCCGAATCTATTCGAATAATTGTTAATTGTCCTCAAATAAGGAGGAGAAAGGAAAGATTGCAGGTCATTCATAAACTTCCTTTTATAAGGCTGTGTGTTGTATCAACTTCAGATCAATTTTTTTTTTTTATGAATCCATTCATGTCCATCCCATCCATACTCATCCAGATCTGAGGAGAAATCTCAAAACAATTCCCATCAAAATACCCAAAATACCCTTAGGAAGCATGAATACGGAGAGGTGTCTGAGGTGTCAAGCTTAGTCTAATGCTAAGTAGTGTTAGTCAATGACTATTTCAAGTAGAAATTTCCAAAAAATAAAAAAAAATTGACAAACTCCTGTAGTTGTCATGTTTCAAACATAAAATAGTATCCATATTTATTTCTCAGTAGAAAACATAAAATGTGCATTACTTGTCTTTCTGTATTGACTTGAATGTTTATTAATAGACAAAAGCAGAGCACGGGCTCACCTGCAACAGACCAGTTTTTGAAGTTTCACAAACCAGAGATTCCAAACACAATGAGCTGCCCAGGCTGTTACGATTGCCACAAGGATGCCGGAGAAATGCCACACAAGTTCTTTAAAGCAGATGCACACTGCAGCAGAGGTCATTCACAGGAAGACTGGTGCGTGGTCAGAGTCGCTGCAGTAGGCTGCTTTGTTCCTTCTCTCTGTGACAAGATCTTGTGTCTTCATCTTCATTTTTATTATTGTATGGGGTTTATCTGGTTTTTAAAAACGTGTTTTGTATAATGAATAGAGTCGTGTATAAGCGGTGGTAAGAGACCACGTGGCTTTAAGGTCCAATTGTTCTGCAGTATACTTGCTGCTGGTGCATCATTCCCAGGAGTTGGAGAGTGGTGATGGGAATCCAGTTAGGTGTCTTCCATAAGTGACTGGTTTGTGAAAAGAACACTGATGCTTTGTGTTCATTGCTACACATACAGAAATTGTGAGACATTCTAGAATAATTCATGTTAAGAGTAAAGTGTGGAAGCACACTTAGAGCAAAATCCTATCTAATTTCTCAAGAAAAGTTGTAGAAGGAAAAAAATTTTTGTGGAATCTGCTTCAAACATTGTCAGGTATCAAAATTCATCCATCTAAGACTTCCGTGTTCTGTTCATTTGTTTTACATAGTTTAGTGCTTACAGCACGGTTGAATGCAGGGGTATATTTGTGCATGGCCATATTATTTGTGATGTATTCTATTGTGTCTGCTTTTCATGCTGTTAAATAAGTTAGACTTTATTTGCTGTAACCCTGAGGGGCAAAATGTATTGTGGCTTAGTGCTGGTCATAAGGAAGCATTTGAAACCGTCATCGGTTCTTGGTTGGCCTGAGGGTCCTTTTTAGAAATTAGGAGGATCCCCATACAGCCACTGTGGAAGTTCACTGGGTAAACATTTGATGTTATAAAGCAACCCTAGCTAAATTTTTGTGTAAATTTTGAAAAAATAAACTAGGCACGCCTACAAACCTTTTTAAAGCACAGATTGCAATTGTATAATGATTACTGCTTAGTCAATCCTACTGCTTACCTTTTAGAAGTTATATTTTTGTAAATGGTCAGTTAAGCTGTGGTGAGAAACATTTTGGTGTGGTATTCATAAAAGTAGTGCTAATGTTTCTGATGTGCCATCTGTTGGAAAAGACAAGTGCAGTGCACTTACAGCTAAAAAGATTAGATCTTTTGGAATGACTGACATAGCAACTGGACATACACAGACTCTCATCCTTTTAGCATGATGGAGAGAATTATATATACAGTTGGGTCCATAAATATTTGGACAGACTTTTTTTCTAATTTTGGTTCTGTACATTAACACAATGAATTTTAAATGAAACAACTCAGATGCAGTTGAAGTGCAGACTTTCAGCTTCAGTTCAGTGGGGTGAACAAAACGATTGCATAAAAATGTGAGGCAACTAAATCATTTTTTTAACACAATCCCTTCATTTCAGGGGCTCAAAAGTAATTGGACAATTGACTCAAAGGCTATTTCATGAGCAGGTGTGGTCAGGTCCGTCGTTATGTCATTATCAATTAAGCAGATAAAAGGCCTGGAGTTCATTTGAAGTGTGGTGCTTGCATGTGGAAGATTTTGCTGTGAACAGACAACATGCGGTCAAAGGAGCTCTCCATGCAGGTGAAAGAAGCCATCCTTAAGCTGAGAAAACAGGAAAAAACCCATCCGAGAAATTGCTACAATATTACGAGTGGCAAAATCCTGAGAAAGAAAGCAAGCACTGGTGAACTCAGCAACGCAAGAAGACCTGGACGTACATGGAAGACAACAGTGGTGGATGATCGCAGAATCATTTCCATGGTGAAGAGAAACCCCTTCACAACAGCCAACCAAGTGAACAACACTCTCAAGGGGTATCGATAACCAAGTCTACCATAAAGAGAAGACTGCATGAAAGTAAATACAGAGGGTGCACTGCAAGGTGCAAGCCACTCATAAGCCTCAAGAATAGAAAGGCTAGATTGGACTTTGCTAAAGAACATCTAATAAAGCCAGCACAGTTCTGGAAAAACGTTCTTTGGACAGATGAAACCAAGATCAACCTCTACCAAAATGATGGCAAGAAAAAAGTATGGAGAAGGCGTGGAACAGCTCATTATCCAAAGCATACCACATCATCTGTAAAACACAGTGGAGGCAGTGTGATGGCTTGGGCGTGCATGGCTGCCAGTGGCACTGGGACACTAGTGTTTATTGATGATGTGACACAGGACAGAAACAGCCGAATGAATTCTGAGGTGTTCAGAGACATACTGTCTGCTCAAATCCAGCTAAATGCAGTCTCATTGATTGGGCGGTGTTTCATGATACAGATGGACAATGACCCAAAACATACAGCCAAAGCAACCCAGGAGTTTATTAAAGCAAAGAAGTGGAAAATTCTTGAATGGCCAAGTCAGTCACCTGATCTTAACCCAATTGAGCATGCATTTCACTTGTTGAAGACTAAACTTCAGACAGAAAGGCCCACAAACAAACAGCAACTGAAAGCCGCTGCAGTAAAGGCCTGGCAGAGCATTAAAAAGGAGGAAACCCAGCATCTGGTGATGTCCAGGAGTTCAAGACTTCAGGCTGTCATTGCCAGCAAAGGGTTTTCAACCAAGTATTAGAAATGAACATTTTATTTCCAGTTATTTAATTTGACCAATTACTTTTGAGCCCCTGAAATGAAGGGATTGTGTTAAAAAAATGCTTTATTTGCCTCACATTTTTATGCAATCGTTTTGTTCACCCAACTGAATTAAAGCTGAAAGTCTGCACTTCAACTGCATCGGAGTTGTTTCATTTAAAATTCATTGTGGTAATGTACAGAACCAAAATTAGAAAAAAGTTGTCTCTGTCCAAATATTTATGGACCTAACTGTAGGTGCAGAAGTATTTGGACAAGTGACATAATTTTCATAATTTTGGCTCCATGTGCCACCACTGTGGATTTGAAGTGAAGCACTAAAGATGTAATTGAAGTGTAGACTTGCAGTTTTAAATAAAGGCATTTCACAAAAACATTTTATGAGCTCTTCAGGAAGGACAACCATTTTTATACATGGCCCAAACTAAAATAATCAAATATAATCGTCTTTAATTCTTGGTTTGAGTATTTCCTACTCAATGACTGCCTGAAGTCTGAACCCATGGCCATATTCTAGTGCTGAGTTTCTACTCTAGTGATGCTTTGATTTTTTTATTCTACTTTTCCAGGTGATCTAATTGTTTATTATTTACTAATTGGTGGGCCTGACACTAAACCAGTCGCCCCTTTTCATGATCCAATGTTGTCTGCTCTGCTCACTTTTAATCGTCATTATTAAGATACAATGAGGGGAGGAAACTGCACAGGGAAAGGGCAAAATATAATGAAATCGTAAAAGAGTTAAGCATTTAAATCTATAACTAATAGAAGTATTTCTAAATGTCTTAAATGTAAACATCATACTGATGTGCTTTTCTGAATGTAGAATAAAAAGAGAAAAAAAATGTCAGCTACTTAAATGAGCTCAGAGTTATCAGTCGTTGTCACTGATTAGGAATCTGATTGGAACAAAAACCTGCAGCCACAGCACGGACTTTGAGAGCCCCTGAGTGAGGTTATAGTCAGGGTAAGAATTACTCGATAAAACACAACAAAGACTGAATTGTACAGTTGTGGATAGATTTTTTTGAATTTATTTATTTTATTTGAAGATCTGTAGGCAGAAGGAACAAACTGCCAAACGTACCCTACCTAACTAAACTTAAGAAAGCACAATGATGGCCTCGGAACTCCATTAACATTGGCACAGTCCGGAACTAGGAATTGACAAGCTGTGTTCGGCTGATCTCCGTGATCTCATTAATGTTTTTCTGTTTGATTTATGGTCTGAGTTCTTCTCTGTAGCAAAGTTCCTATTTAGACACTTAGTGGTTCGGCGTACCAAAGCAGTATTATTCTAAAATTAAGTGTTAGCATGACATGGCAGTAAGAACCCCAAAACTGCTGGGATCTTTGAACTGTGGCCTTTCATAACTTTCCATCCTCCAAAGGTCTCTGCAGGTGTCTTAGGGCACTGGGCAGTAGGAGCGAGACAGAGGGTCCTGCCCACTGCAGCACCAATGACCATGCAGAGCTTATTGTGGCCTGCAAGCTGAAGGATTCTTTAATGCAAGCAAAGTATAAAATGGTTGTTTCTGTTGTGACTTTTTCGCGGTGGTTGAAGTTCCATTTCCCAGTATTACACTTGGTGTGAGAGTGGAGCTCAAGCTCTCTGCTAGAAACGAGTCATTTTAGGGAAGCGTGTGAACGGTCATCAAGCCAAGAAAAAAAAAAAAAAAATTAAAGCATTTCTCCGAGGGTTTCCCTCCTTTTTGCTCCAGATAATGAAAGCCAAGCCAGGCCCTCTGCTGTGCCCTCACACTTTTATTCAGTTGGTTTGATGACTTGTTTCTTGCTCGAGGGGCCGCTTTGGTTTGGATTTCTCTTATCGCAAAAAGCTGCCAGCAGACTTCATGGAGGACATCTTGTCTGGCTGTGCTAGATTATCTAACATAAGCGGGATCATTTTAAAAGAGAAATTTCAGTGATAAAACTAAGTTGTAAAAGTTGATGTTTACTTTTGACCATTGTGATTCCTCTCTTCTTTAAGGGCCATTTTGGTGTTCCCTGTTTCCCTAGCAATAGAGATTTAAAATAAAGCTTAATTTTCAATGGAACAATACAAAGGCAAGGGACAAAGTTTTAAAGTCTCACTCAGCATTCAGCTTTTAACAGAGTAAGTCGCAGGTCTACAGGGCAGTTAAATAGAGGGGGCACACAACTGGAGCTGCGTTTTTTAGGGGGAAAAAAAGTATTGAGCCATCAGGAGCCAAAGACCATTCTTATAAATCACGACAATACCATTCACAAGCTTGGGTTGAGGAATTTATTACTAAACAAAGTACATCAGTGCTCGTTCTTCTGGAATGACCTGTTTAACGTACAATGCACAATATAATCAACTGTAAATACTTGGGAGGCTCAGTTTGAATACACCAAGTGACACGACTCACACTGCACACTGAAGAGGGACACATGGGCCGAGGGTCAAATGACTTCTCAATCTCAATGGATTTAATTTTCAAAATGAACCGTGCACATAATAAATACATATTTCACAACTGATCGCTGGTACTAATGGAGCTGTGGATCCAGACAATGAAAATCTTGGTTTTCTGCTCACTTGGTTGTGGTTACGATGGTCATCTGTGCTGCTTAGTTGTTATTTAGGACCCACCAGGAAGCTGAAACAGAAAGAAAGAAAAACTAATTACAAAAGTGACTTGGGGTTGTCTTCAGAGCATTTTTCACAACCAGCCATGTGGCTTCAATGGGCCAGTTCACTCCTGACCGCCTCGTACTGTGATATCGTTAACGAGTAACTTGACCAGCATGGGATCTTGTAAGTCCCTTTGGCTAGAAGCGTCAGCCCAATGCAGAACACAAACAAACAAATGAAGGAGTTCTTCATTCCTCTATGTGGGAGTATCTCTTTTAGACAATTTTATGGTTAAATACAGAGATGGTTGCATTAATGGAGGGGTCTTTGGTCAAAATTTAGGATGTCAGTGGTGGTGGTGGTGGTGGTGGCAGCCAGTTGATGCTGTTAACGTAGCACGTTATTTCAGGCCGTGACTCATTAGCACTCCCATCCTGCCTACTTAGCCATTTCTGATACTGGAGAACATGTTTACCGGAGGTGGGTCTTCAGTCTTGTGGTGGAGCGCTTCATCCCAGCCAGTTTGTCTGATAACAAGCACTTTTCTGTGAGTGGCACTTTTTAAGACTGATAGCCGTTTGTCACGTCTTTAACTCTTACAACGTGTGCGTTTTGAGTTCAAATTGCTCCCTGTCTACTTAGCCTGCTCCCAAATAACAGAAAGCCAACAGCTCCCTATCATAAGCTGTTCCATTTTTCCAATTGTGTGTTAATAATGAAATTATTTCACCAATAGCTTTCTTAGTGTTTATGTCTTGGAAAAAATGAGCCAAAAGCATTGATTTTTTTTTTTCCCCACCAATACTCTCCCGATTTTTGTTAACAGAAACATTCAGTGCATCTGGAAAGTATTCACAGCACATCACTTTTTCCACATTTTGTTATGTTACAGCCTTATTCCAAAATGGATTAAATTCATATTTTTCCTCAGAATTCTACACACAACACCCCATAATGACAACGTGAAAAAAAGTTTACTTGAGGTTTTTGCAAATTTATTAAAAATAAAAAAACTGAGAAATCCCATGTACATAAGTATTCACAGCCTTTGCTCAATACTTTGTCGATGCACCTTTGGCAGCAATTCCAGCCTCAAGTCTTTTTGAATATGATGCCACAAGCTTGGCACACCTATCCTTGGCCAGTGTCGCCCATTCCTCTTTGCAGCACCTCTCAAGCTCCATCAGGTTGGATGGGAAGCGTCGGTGCACAGCCATTTTAAGATCTCTCCAGAGATGTTCAATCGGATTCAAGTCTGGGCTCTGGCTGGGCCACTCAAGGACCAGGATGTCTCTGTACATTGCTGCAGTCATCTTTCCCTTTATCCTGACTAGTCTCCCAGTCCCTGCTGCTGAAAAACATCCCTACAGCATGATGCTGCCACCACCATGCTTCACTGTAGGGATGGTATTGGCCTGGTGATGAGAGGTGCCTGGTTTCCTCCAAACGTGACGCCTGGCATTCACACCAAAGAGTTCAATCTTTGTCTCATCAGACCAGAGAATTTTCTCTCTCATGGTCTGAGAGTCCTTCATGTGCCTTTTGGCAAACTCCAGGCGGGCTGCCATGTGCCTTTTACTAAGGAGTGGCTTCCGTCTGGCCTCTACCATACAGGCCTGATTGGTGGATTGCTGCAGAGATGGTTGTCCTTCTGGAAGGTTCTCCTCTCTCCACAGAGGACCTCTGGAGCTCTGACAGAGTGACCATCGGGTTCTTGGTCACCTCCCTGACTAAGGCCCTTCTCCCCCGATCACTCAGTTTAGATGGCCGGCCAGCTCTAGGAAGAGTCCTGGTGGTTTCAAACTTCTTCCACTTACGGATGATGGAGGCCACTGTGCTAATTGGGACCTTCAAAGCAACAAATTTTTCTGTAATCTTCCCCAGATTTGTGCCTCGAGACAATCCTGTCTCAGAAGTCAACAGACAATTCCTTTGACTTCATGCTTGGTTTGTGCTCTGACATGAACTGTCAACTGTGGGACCTTATATAGACAGGTGTGTGCCTTTCCGAATCATGTCCAATCAACTGAATTTACCACAGGTGGACTCCAATTAAGCTGCAGAAACATCTGAAGGATGATCAGGGGAAACAGGATGCACCTGAGCTCAATTTTGAGCTTCATGGCAAAGGCTGTGAATACTTATGTACATGTGCTTTCTCAATTTTTTTATTTTTAATAAATTTGCAAAAACCTCAAGTAAATGTTTTTCACGTTGTCATTATGGGGTGTTGTGTGTAGAATTCTGAGGAAAAAAATTAATTTTATCCATTTTGGAATAAGGCTGTAACATAAAATGTGGAAAAAGTGATACGCTGTGATTACTTTCTGGATGCATTGTAAATACCAAAGTGTGAACAGAAATACAGCAGGAAAGCTACGTCCAGTGTCCACTATTTTTTGTGATGGGTCCTTCTTGTGATATGTTTTGAAACCATCTCCAACACACAGCCTGACATCGTTACCTTGGTCGAGCAAGGGCTCCACCAGTGACACTAGAGCTGATGTGGCGACGACATATTGACTCGTCATCCCACTTGGTCCCGCTACCGCTCTAAAGTATTGATTTGCAGATCTCCACAGCGCTTGCGTTGCACAGCCCATGTCTGTTTGGTGTGCTGTACTGTACTGTATCCATGACAGCCATCCCTATTATACTGTTTGGGGACATACACCTTCCGCACAGTGTTAATGACTGCCTGATACAAATCCCACTCTGTGTACACTTTCGGTGCTGGGTGATTAGCTTCATATTAGTCTTTGTTGTTCGTGCAATGCACTCACTCATAACTTCACTAAAAATGGCTCTCTGCAACAACTGGTTTGTGGACCAGTACCATCTTCCGTACAGGTTTACCCACTGTGCCCTGCAGTAGCAGGAGACTGAAAAACACTGACATGCAGCGCCAGGCTACCAGTGACTGTGACAACCAAAAGGCTTATTGTGACTTTTTTCACATCCAGCTATCGTCGACATATGATAAATAGTCCAGATATTCCTGATCAACAATTCTCTTTGGACCAGGGTTAATAGTAAAAGGGCAACTGTCCCTGTGAAGGCCTGGTGACCAATTCACATTGTCATCACTCTCACTCCAATCAAGCAGTGGTTGAGTGGTTTTTGAAGACTCCGCCCCACTCATGACTATTGATCAGTTGCCATAGTTACCATAAAGTGGCATAAAAAATAGAAATAGTAATGATTTTTTGCAGCATGATGTTATTTCATCCACCAGATGGCAGCAGAATACTGTCCCAAGCATTAGTTGGGCTCAGCATATTAAAGCAGATCATTGCACGTCCCACTGAGTCTGACTCAGGCTTAACCGTATTTAGATTTAGAATTCTGAGTACAAATCACGCTTGGACCCAACGCCAATAAGATTAAAGCATTTGAAATGAAAACTAGAAAAGAAGTGACGAGCCAAGACTTGGTAATCTGGTTTGGTCCATGAAAGACAAAAGTTACAACGTCGGAGACGCCGGGCAATGCTAACTACCTGCTAGCACTACAGTCCTTCAGGACCAAGACTGGAGACCCCACCATTAGTGTTCTTTAAGGGTTACTCACAACCATTCTTTAAGAATTGGTTAAGCTGGTGGTAGTAAGCTTAGATTTTGTATGATAAATGCTTGTCCTTAGTTGGTAATATGTCTACTTTTTACTCTGAATTACCATACAGTGGAACCTCGGTTCACGACCATAATTCGTTGCAAAACTCTGGTTGTAAACCGATTTGGTCGTGAACCGAAGCAATTTTCCCCCATAGGATTGTATGTAAATACAATTAATCTGTTCCAGACCATACAAACTGTAGTAAATATATATTTTAAGTTTTTAAGCACAAATATAGTTAATTAAACCATAGAATGCACAGTGTAATAGTAAACTAAATGTAAAAACATTGAATAACACTGAGAAAACTAACACTGCAATAGTTTGCGCTACCAACCGCTGGCTAAAAACACTTTTTTTTTTTTTTTTTTTTTTTTAATGAGTTTTAAGCACAGGGAAAAAAATAAACATTTGAAAAAATCCGTAATTTAATAAACCACCAAGAAAAGTAACATTGCAACAATGCACGCTACGAACCGATCACTGTAAATAGAACTGAAAACAAAATCCAACCCAGTGCATTCTGTAACTGCCTTCTCTACCTTTGTGTCCAGCCTTCTCTCTCTCGCTGTGTGTGTGTGTGTGTGTGTGTGTGTGTGTGTGTGTGTGTGTGTGTGTGTGTGTGTGTGTCACGCTCTCTCTTGCTCGCTGCACAGGAAATGCACATGGAGAGACTGAACACGTACAAACCAAAAGGGAAACTGGCTTGTTCGTATACCGAGTGTGGTCGTGAACCGAGGTTCCACTGTACCTAGTTGCTCTTTTTGAGGCTGCAGTTACCTACTTTGCTGTGCCAGGACTGCTTTAAACTTGTACTCTTATACAGACTCAAAACAGAAGTCGGAAACTCTGCTTTCAACCTATTATGGGAGCATGCAGAAGGGGGTGGGCAGGATCGAAGGGACCCGTGACCTTGATGTGCAGTCCAGCTTCTATGGCACGAAATTCATGAAATATGCAACAGACTGGCTTGCATTTCTGGGCTGTTATCCAGGCTTGAAAATGGTGATATCTGTACGCAAGGTAACATCCAAAACATCAGTACAAAATGGTCATTTTTCTACTTCAGTCAAGAGTGGGATAAGAAATTCCACAACACATCTGACAATTTGAAATGGCAGCTTTTACATCTAGCATGAACACCTTCAAGATAATGACTAGCCTATAATTATTAGAACACAATGCATTCACTTTAATGGTGTAGTTATGTGCTGCAGATCTGAACTGGGGTTTGCAGAGTCACATACTGTATGCAGTTAAAATGCACGCACCAACCATGGCCTGCTCTCTGGAAAGCACAGTGCTTCACTCCTGTTCATTTGTTAGTACATTTCTCATTTTGTTATACTATTTGTGGCTACTACTATTGTCAAAACACCACTGCAGTGCCTTTATATCCTCAGATCCTTGAAGTGTGGCACAGTATGTGGAAACAAATACTGGTAGAGTGTACCGACAGGAGGGGGTCACAGTCTGGTATGGGGACACCACACTTTACTGAAGAGGTCACTACAAAGGGTGCTGAAGCAGGCACAGCACATCACCGGCTCTACTTCTCCCACAATAGAGTCCAAACACCACAGAAATGGGGCTGCCTCAGTTCTGCACAACCCCACTGACCATGAGCGCAGTCCGTTTCCCAAACTGAGTATCAGAGCTAGCACCTTGTGGTTCAAGAACAGTTTTTACCCCACTGCAGCCCTTCTTCTCAATAATATGCATCATCGTTGGAATAAGTAAAATGTGCAATAACTTCCATTAAACATCCCTCAATATGCGACCTAGTAATGTAAGTGTTCGGTCCTGTGTTTGTATTGGCTTGCACTTGTTTTGTTATATTGTGTATGTCTGAATTTCCCTGGGGCTGAATAAAATCTATCTCTCTCCTGACTGGACAGATTAAGTAAGATTTACTATGTGCGTCTGTGCAAATAAAGAATGTCTAATTTGTAAAGAGTCTGGTAAGAGTATAACTGAATGGCATCATCAGCACCCTAAATAGATTTTCATGGTGGCGGGGCAGCACAGGTAGGGGGTTTTATATTTTACTTGACGCAAAGCAGACTCTCAGCTAAAGGCCTCAAAGGCTGACAGTCCCTTACCAGCAACTGAATATTCTCCAGGTTCATCTTGCCAGTCCCCTACCCACTCAGTGGCTGGTCTTTAATGTAAGAAGTGACATCATTCACATCTTCTATAACTCTGTGATGGCCAGTGTGATTTTCTGCACTGTGGCGTGTTGGGCTGGTAGCATCACTTCAAGAGAGGCCCACCACGTCAACAAGCTGATTAAAAGGGTAGGCTCAGTTCTAGGACAAACTCTGGACCCCTGGGGCCTCATGTATAAACGGTGCGTATGCACAGAAATGTTGCGTACTCCCGTTTCCACGCTTAAATCGCGATGTATAAAACCTAAACTTGGTGTAAAGCCACGCACATTTCCACGGTAACTCATACCTTGGCGTACGCAATTTCTCCGCTCGGTTTTGCAGACTGGCGGCACCCAGCGTCAAAGCAGTGCTACTGTTCCTGTGTGGTCACCCTTTCTTTCTTAGCTCCACATTCCTGACGTGGCTTTATAAATACACTGAAACTAACTGCATATTGTTTATTAGTGTAATGCATCTGATTGTAATTAACCTGCAGCAATATAATGGTCCAGGGAATAGCCGTAGTATTCCAAATACCATAACTGCTTTAGCGTTGTTACTCTCACTGCATCTTCTTCTTTCACCTGCTCCCGTTAGGTGTTGCCACAGCAGATTATCTTTTTCCATATTACTCTCACTGCACCACTCGGAGTATTTATATCACTGTATCTGAGTGGGGAATCACAGCAGCAGCTGATCGGAAAGAGAATTATCGGTATACAGCATGAAACAGACGCTGCCTGAGCCACAACAAAACGTTTCAGAGACTTCCCAGTACGGACTTTGAGGTTTAGAAAAAGTTTCATCCCAAGAACTGTAAACGCACTCAATCAGTCCATCAAGTGCTCCTTGTAGAACTGTTTGTACTTATAAGTACAATTACCTCACTGTAAACTTGGGATACAGTTATAATATTGCACAACCTGCGCCACTTTATGAAGCGCGTATTTACATATGATGATACCATTTTTAAGATGAAATGCAGCAAAATATGTTGATTATATTATACAGATAAAACTTTAACTTCATTTAAATAATCTTTATTGTTAATTAAACCTGTGAGGACACGGTGCCGCAGCGCTAGCTAGTTCAGGGATTGTTCCTGCATTGCGTTGTATTATTGCTGGTGCTGATGCGACACTGGAAAGATAGACGGATATAATAATTAAACATGTACTACGAAGATATTTTAATGTTCCTTAAAAGTTTTGAAGAATCGGCGTTTTAAGCTTACGGATTGCTTCACGTCTATATAGCTGATTGTGTGGCGATTGGGTTTTTGGAGAAAGAAAATTAAGGACAGGAATTGGAGGTTAGTACGTTTGAAAGAGACAGTACTTCTGTAATAAATTATTTCATCGAAGGTCGCGCATGGCGCAGCAAGCCTCTTACGTGAGACATGAACAAGCACTGCGCCACCGTGTTCCCATGTTTAATAACTGCTTTCATTCCTATCATCATGAAAAAGATATCACGTATACATCTCAGTATTTTAATTATTCAGAGAGCTGTAATATCACGAATGTAATGGATTATGTGTCCTGTCGGAGAAAGAGAAAGCCCGTTTAAGAAGCAGGTAGTGATTCACACATGTAGAGCACATAGAAGATCAAATAGAGAACAAAGCATTTAATGTGCCACTTTAGTTACAATGGGATTTGAGAAACTAGTAAACGATTTTAAGATGAAGTTTATGATGTTCTACTTTAATGGCAAAATAAACTACGTGATTAAAGTGGAAATTTCGAGATTAAAGTTGACATTTCATGCTTTGTTCTCACTGTGTGCCTATTTGTTTTGTCTGTACCCTAATAAGCTTTCATATGACACTCAGACGGTGGGCTACGACTTGCCTTTTCACGGCGACTTTGATATGTGATTTCTTTTATTTTGGGCACTCTGCGACTTTGTGAACTTGATCTTTTGAGTTTCTCTGACACTGTCACTCGATCAACTTCCTTTTGTTGATTATACCACTGTTTAAACCAACAAATAGTACGTTTTTCCTTTGCCTCCACTTGGTATTCGCTGAAATTCTTATTTCCCCTGTGCTTTTCCGATTGTCTTTTCACAGAAGGCTATTTATATTGATTTGCATATTCAAAGAGGCGTAATTCTGGGAGGAGTTGAGGCGGGACAGAAGGCGCGTGCACGTGCGTTACTTTTCACGCTGATCGGGATTTATGTAGTGGAAGAACGTGAAAGTTTGTGTGCACACAGATTCCAGCATCTGGATTTTTCTGTGCGTACGCACAATCCCGCTTTTGTGCTTGCGCCATGTTAGTGTGAGTTCTACGCACGGCGTTATACATGAGGTCCCTGGAGGTTGTGGCAAAGGAGAATTAAAACAAAACTGAGGGCCATTATGAACAATGTGGCACATCTCTGTCACCCTAGCACACGGAGGACTTTAGGGCAGTGAATTGTGTGTCAAGAAACCGCATCGGGGCTCCTTTATACTAGCAGCAGTACTCGCGGGGACTGACTGCTCTTTTTATCTTTGGCCAAGTGAGAAGTTTTTCCTTTCTTTTCAGTAACTCCGGTGTGTTTTTGACTGGGGATGTTGTTTGTTATAATATTTATTGAGCTTTTGTAAAATGTTAAACTTCCCCCTTAGGACAAATAAAGTACTATGTATGTTTCAGCAATGGCACCAGGATTTAATAAATGGGTTGGCTTAATGTTATTTTTATTATTATTATTGAATCCATTAAAAAAAGAAAAGTCCAGTCATGCCAGAATAAATTGAGTCATCAGTTTTTTTTTTTTTTCTTTTTTCCATGTCTAATTTGAATGAGTTTTGTTAACACTGATTTAAATCCACCAAATAACGAAAATAAACTTGACTGCTAGCCTTTGATGATGAGTATGATGTACAAGGCTATCGCAAGGCACAAAAGCCCAAATAATATTTGTTATACGTTTGACCTGTATCTTTATATAACTGCAAAAAGACGGATTACTATCATTGCCGTTTATGTAAATTGTGTATTTACAAATTGCACACCCGTGCGTTTCACTACAAGTGTTGAACAGGCCTGGTGTGAGCGTTTCTACTCTCTGTATCTACAAGTGAATCTGTCCTAAATTAAAGTTATCACCAAAAGGCCACAACCACATCTTTCAGCATCCTGGATTCCAAACACTTGCTGTACCCGTTGTATCAATGAGCCGCAAAGCAGAGCGCCTTACTGACTGAAGCAGAAGTTGGACACATGAACACCCATTGAGTTGGAGGTTCGTAAATATCAGACACACACCTCTGATCTTAGCGGATCCCTAGATGTTTGACGATAGAGTGCTTCTAGATATTCCAGCAAACTCGATAGCAGTGCTGGCAGCAAACATGTCACTCAAGTGGTGGGGTTTTCTCTCACTATTCGAGCATCACTGAAATCTTCTTTACCGCCATAATTAGCAGTTCTGTTAATAAAACCAGAAAAGGCTCTTTGTCAAGACATCACGGACACTTATCTTATCCTGTTCACGTTTGCTTCCAACAGGATTTACCTGCCTAACTAGCGAATTGTGTAAGTTACCAGCCGATACCCTCCTGTTAGTGTCACATGGTTTGAGTGGCTGGCATTGAAAGTCAATCTTACTTTCTAAACCTTGCTGGGTAGACATATGCAGTAAAATCGCAATTCATATACAGTGCATCCGGAAAGTATTCACAGCGCATCACTTTTTCCACATTTTCTTATGTTACAGCCTTATTCCAAAATGGATTAAATTCATTTTTTTCCTCAGAATTCTACACACAACACCCCATAATGACAACATGAAAAAAGTTTACTTGAGGTTTTTGCAAATTTATTAAAAATAAAAAAAAAAACTGAGAAATCCCATGTACATAAGTATTCACAGCCTTTGCTCAATACTTTGTCGATGCACCTCTGGCAGCAATTACAGCCTCAAGTCTTGTTGAATATGATGCCACAAGCTTGGCACACCTATCCTTGGCCAGTTTCGCCCATTCCTCTTTGCAGCACCTCTCAAGCTCCATCAGGTTGGATGGGAAGCATCGGTGCACAGCCATTTTAAGATCTCTCCAGAGATGTTCAATCGGATTCAAGTCTGGGCTCTGGCTGGGCCACTCAAGGACATTCACAGAGTTGTCCTGAAGCCACTCCTTTGATATCTTGGCTGTGTGCTTAGGGTCGTTGTCCTGCTGAAAGATGAACCGTCGCCCCAGTCTGAGGTCAAGAGCGCTCTGGAGCAGGTTTTCATCCAGGATCTCTCTGTACATTGCTGCAGTCATCTTTCCCTTTATCCTGACTAGTCTCCCAGTCCCTGCCGCTGAAAAACATCCCCACAGCATGATGCTGCCACCACCATGCTTCACTGTAGGGATGGTACTGGCCTGGTGATGAGCGGTGCCTGGTTTCCTCCAAACGTGACACCTGGCATTCACACCAAAGAGTTCAAGCTTTGTCTCATCAGACCAGAGAATTTTCTTCAGGTGCCTTTTGGCAAACTCCAGGCGGGCTGCCATGTGCCTTTTACTAAGGAGTGGCTTCCGTCTGGCCACTGTACCATACAGGCCTGATTGGTGGATTGCTGCAGAGATGGTTGTCCTTCTGGAAGGTTCTTCTCTCTCCACAGAGGACCTCTGGAGCTCTGACAGAGTGACCATCGGGTTCTTGGTCACCTACCTGACTAAGGCCGTTCTCCCCCGATCGCTCAGTTTAGATGTCCGGTCAGCTCTAGGAAGAGTCCTGGTGGTTTCGAACTTCTTCCACTTACAGATGATGGAGGCCACTGTGCTCATTGGGACCTTCAAAGCAGCAGAAATTTTTCTGTAACCTTCCCCAGATTTGTGCCTCAAGACAATCCTGTCTCGGAGGTCTACAGATAATTCCTTTGACTTCATGCTTGGTTTGTACTCTGACATGAACTGTCAACTGTAGGACCTTATATGGACAGGTGTGTGCCTTTCCAAATCATGTCCAATCAACTGAATTTACCACAGGTGGACTCCAATTAAGCTGCAGAAACATCTCAAGGATGATCAGGGGAAACAGGATGCACCTGAGCTCAATTTCGAGCTTCATGGCAAAGGCTGTGAATACTTATGTACATGTGCTTTGTCAATTTTTTTATTTTTAATAAATTTGCAAAAATCTCAAGTAAACTTCTTTCACGTTGTCATTATGGGGTGTTGTGTGTAGAATTCTGAGGAAAAAAATGAATTTAATCCATTTTGGAATAAGGCTGTAACATAACAAAATGTGGAAAAAGTGATGCGCTGTGAATACTTTCTGGATGCACTGTACGTATGTGCTTTACAAATGCTTTTGAAGAATTACTCTGTCAGTTTAAGAGTTAATTTAGCACTGGCAACTTTGCAGTGTTGATTTATAATTAAATTGACATTTTTAAAAGGTGGATATACATTAAAATGCTTGCATGCAGAATAAGCTAATTTTCATTTGTAAAAAAAGAACAATGATTTAAAAAGATAAGCTACAAAACAGGATGCTAAATAAGCAAAGCGAGGGGGTATATTTTTTGGCGCTGCTCTATCATAAAAAACAAATTGCAGACCAATTTTTAAAACCATTCAGATCAAATAATAAAATAAATTCTTTGTAACAAAGATTATTAAATTAATAGTTATGATGCAGATACTGGGGGGCAAGCTGGCTCATTTGCCATCCCAGTCCTTGTCCGGCCAGCGTCTGTATGTTCTCTATGGTGACTGTCACTTGGCCTGATTATCGGGTGTGCCCTGTGGGGCTGGCACACTGTCCAGGCCTGATCCTGCCATGTGCCCAGTGCTGGCAGCACAACATCATCTAAACTGAGGGTTAGGCAGGTTCAGAAGATGCAGTGTGTTAGGACTGTACCAACAGTAAAAACTTTTAAGAGTAATAAAATGCGCAAAAGAAACCTTTAACAAATCAAAAACCTTAGAATAAATGATAAAGATGATATTTTTATATATTTATATCTTTTTCATATTTTCATTAATTAAATGTTACATCAGTTTTCAAAAGTGTTGAATTTGAAAATATATAATGAACTGTAATAAGAAACATTTAATCTGCAAAGAAATTCTAATTTGCTGTCTTATGTTTTGGTCTTGTGTATAAATTATTGTGCCTTTAGTTTTGTGGTAACTGAAGATTCTGTGCTTCGTTGTTTTTTAAACTTATGTAAACAAAACTTGCTAATTGTATACACTTTGGTTTTATTCTATATATTTGAACCAAAGTGTTTATAATATTGATGATGATCCTTTTTTAATGCATTGACTTTTTGCAAACATGTCTACTGTACAGTACTTGTAAAACCCTTGAGAACGTCACTGACGTCTGACTGACAGTGCGACTTTGTGCTCAGATTGCCACCAATGAGATCTGGATGGTGCTCAGGCTTCTCGGTTTTATGCTGACTTAACTCCCTCCTGAATCAAAATGTGTTACAAGCCTTTTAGAAATCCCACAAGCAGATCATTTATCTGTTTGAAACTGGCACTTCTTTATATTCTTTTATTCACATAATATTAGAATGTGCAGATTTTGACAAAATTTTCTTCAGTAGCATTTAATTTTAAGCATTAAAGTGATACTTAGGAGTTAATGGTGTCCGTGAACACCACAGAGAGTTTTACTGAAGATCCTAGTCTAACATATAAAGAATCGCCACAAATGAGCCGCATATTTCTGAGATTTGCTAATTAGCACCAAAGTTTCTTAAATCACGGCCACCAGTCACCACTACATGTAACTATTTTTTTTAAACAAAGTTGCATATATGCATGTGATTGTTTAAGTGCTATCATCTTTAATAATTATTGCTCTCTTGTTTATTGTACTTGCCTAAAAATGTAAGTGAAATTTGTGGTGTGTCACCACTAGATGGCAATGTATCCCTGACAAAACGCTTTTGTGCCACACGTTCCATTGTCACTATCTTTAAATCTAACTTTTGTATTAGTGTTGTGATTTTTGGTGCACAACACATGAGTCACCTTTATTTATAAGCTGTTTTACTTTTCTATTTGAAACAAAATGTTCAATGTATAATTATTTCTGTTGAAGACACGCACTCAGCACCCCCAAGTTTACCTGAAATCTGTAGAAACTCTGGCCTTAACAGGACTGTCCGAACATCAACTCTGTTCACGCTGGTTTTTCATGTCTGGGATGTTCAGCCACCATTGGCCTGCATGTCTGATAATTCTGCTCTTAGTACTTGACGGTTCGTGTGTCCCCAGAGTGTCACTCTGTCCAGCCCAGCATTGACTCTTAGAGACCATCTGTCAGTCCCTTGACAGTAGTATTGAACGGTAGAATCTGGTAACTTTGCAGGTCAATGACGTTAAAGTCCCAGATAAGTGTGCTGGCATCCCGAGTGTCTCAGTAAAACTCCACAATCAACATCATGATTGTTTTTTTTCATACCCGTGTCTATGCAGACTCGTTCTACATTGACATTTTCCAGGTGCTGTGTGTGTTTGTTTTGATGTCCAGTATTAACACATCTACAGAGATTTCATGTGCTGATGTTATCTATGTTTGGTTGTCATTTTGTGTTTAAATAAAGTTCTCTAGGGAACTTTGGTTATCTTTCTCTAGGGAGGAAAAAAATCACTGAAGATATTTCATGTCACGCGCAGATATTTTGTTGAGCTGTGCGTTGTGGTGTTCTGAAAGTGCAATGCCTGCTTTGTTGCTTATGATGACAGCATTGGTGACTGCAATCCCTAAGATGCGTCAGAGACGACCCCTGACAAGTAAGGAAAAATAAAGAAACGTGTGGTTTTGATTTTGAAAATCCATCCAACATGGAAAATATTTATTCAGTCTTTCATAATGTGTTTAAAATTTAGTTTTGTAAGCATCTAAACCACATAAAAAAAAAAAAAGGCATCATTACTGTAAGAGCAATTTTCGGTAAGTAAGTTAATATGTTAAATGAATATAAGTTTTTACCTAGTTGTGTTTAAATATTTGGCTTTATATTATTCTAACTTGTCATTCTGAGGAGAGACTTAAAGCATGGAAGGCAAAGAGATTCAAAATGCAGCGTAACTCGGATTCTGCAGCCTCTAACCACAAGCTTATTAGAATGCACCATCGAAAAGTGGCGTGACTTAAAGAACAGAATACAACCGAGGCTAAACACGAGAAAGTTAAGACGCTTAACGGCATGCCGAAAAAAAATTCTCTTTGCCCTTTTTATTTTGTATGTGATAACGTTTTTCCTGTGATTTATTCTTCTTTCAATTTACGCTAAAGTTTTTTAAAATGAACTTAATGGACTATGGATTTTCTCTTGCTACACGTTTGATTTATGCTGCACTCTACCTTTGCTACTCAGTAGCTGGTTGACTTTGGGAAAACAGAAAAGCTGCAGTTGCAATTACTTTTAATTTATATTATGTGTGACAAAGCTGAAGTGTACATTATAAATAGTATTAGACATATTTAATTTACAAATGAATTCTGCAAAGTATTTACACTTTGATTCACTACAGAAGGAACATGCCAGTACTTCATTGTAAAAGGAGAAAAAAATACAAAATAAATTAAAGGTCTTCTCACAAAACCAAGTCAACTGCTATGACATTAGGATGAGTATAATAACACAGTCAATATAAAAAAAAAAAAAAAAAATGTAAATCATACACTTTAACAATAGCTGGTAAATTTCTTTACGTGATATAAAAACAAAACTAATTTTACCTGGAACAAGCATTGTAGTAATCAGCTCCGGGGTTTCTAAAAAATCAATGTTACTTCGTTGAAATGTCTTGCTGTAATTTGTCTGAAGATGACTGAAAAAATAAGAAAATCATCATTTGGCCATCTTTTCCAGCCACAAACATGAAGCCCATGAGGAAAACGACTTAAGTGAAACTTCTATGACCGCGCAAGACAGTCACTCATCAATGTTAATACACAGGTTTCCTGATTAAGGATTGGGAGAGTTTAAAATGTTAGTTATGCATAAAAACTGGTGAATATAAATCGAGGGATGTAATGATCAGATTATAATGCTCTAGTGAGACCAAATATGGAGTACTTTGTGCTGTTCTGGTCATCAAAAAACATCGCAGCATTTGAAGCTGTGCAGATGAGAGCCACCGAGTGCATCCCAGAACTTGAGGAGATCACCTACTCCTACAGACTCAAAGAATTAAACCTGTTTAGCCTCAAGCAGTGGTGTGTGTGTGGGGACCTCATACAGGTCTTCAGACTTCTCTAAAGCATTGATAAAGCAGATCCAGCAGAATTCTTTCAACTTAAAGGTGAATCACATACTCGAGGTCATCAGTGGAAATGAAGAGGAAGTGCATTTAAAACTGAAGCCATTCTTTACGCAAAGAGTTGTGGGACTCTGGAACAAACTACCGAGACATGTAGTTGAAGCAGCAAATTTGGAAACCTTTAAGAAGTATCTGGGTAAGACATTGGGATAGCCTACCTATTAGCTAAACAAATGAGCTTGATGGACTGAGTGGTCTCCTCTCGTTTCTCAGATTTCTTATGTACTTAAGCAGCAATGGGAGCAAGGCATTAGTGTAAGATGGGTTGTACGGTCATCTTGTAGCATTGCCACATACTGTAAATTTGTATATGGTTTTTTTTTTTTTTTGGTCTCTATGTAAATTCCTGTTGCCGTTTGAGAAAACTAGCATAAGATGGGCGAGTTGGATAGGGAGGACCTTTGAGTATATGATGAGTACGGGGCTGTCATTGCGATTTCCGGGAGTGCCATGGAAACAGACAACACTATTTAAATAGGGGCGTGAAAAGGAAGGAGAAGAAGGAAGAAAGGACCGCCCGAGTTTTTATGGTGGAGGAAAAAAAGACAAGACCCATCTGAGTCCAGGGGAAAGATTGTTTTCAGGTTGCACCACAAGTTCAACTCAGTCTGGGGTGGCCACCTCCAAGATTCCGGATACACTGAGGGAAGTGAACTTTACCGTGAAATGGATCAGAAGCAGTGTGAGCTGTAAATCTTTTATTCTGGGATTGGCGTGTCAAAGTCGAATGGACGGTGGGGAATATTCTTGGGTACATAACTCTATGCCTTTTGTTTACAGTATATACTGGAGGGGAAGTTTGGGGGATCGTAGAAAAGGTATTACAGTAATTACATTTTGTTTGTTGCATCTTTTCTCTGAGTGGTTTTGTAAAAATCGCTTTTATTATTGTAAGCCATCTTTCTGCACCATGGGAAGGGGCTGAAGGCAGTTTGGGGTTGAGCTGCAGTCATCAATACAATTTTTACTGTAAGCTTAGTAAAGCGTAGTGGTTACAATCGTTAGAGTGGTGCCCTCTCAGAGGATTAGCAGCCATAGCCTTTTCTGTTTTACCCATTATTTGTTACATCGTTAGCAATGTCCTTAGTGCAGCCAGGGCAGGCAAGCGCGTAGTTAGTTAGGATACCTTCAGCACGACTAGAGCGGCAGAGCTTGTTGAGATCTATGTATCTCGATGACCCTCAAGGACAGGAGGAAATGGATAGTGATGGGTCTCTTCCATTGTTAAATGAACTGGCCGGCCGTCTAGAGGTGCTTGATCAGCGGCTAACATCTGTGGTTGAGAGCACTCTATCCCGCAAGGACGCTATCAGAACCCACATAATTGAAATGCATGAACAAATGAAGGAATATGTGGAAGACCTGAGAATAGAACTAGAACGAGATATTGTGCAATGTCTGGAAAGGCGAGATCAGCTGTGGAAGGAGCACCTCCGTAGGGATATACGAAACAGTTTTCGATCATTTAGTACTGCTCAAGCACATAAGATTATTTATATTATAGATTATTTTTCTACTTTTGTGCCCCCCTCCACTCCAGTGATTCGAGTGGAGTTTACTAAGCTTGGCGAATCGTATACTACAGAGGACATCACCAACTTTGTAGAGCAAGCCGAAGCATTTCTGTCTGTAACTCCCCTGAGTAAAGAGGAACTGCTGGGGGTGATTAATGCAGCGTTAAAGGGACCCACAAAGAGCTGGTGGCAGGCTAGTAAACAGATGATCGACGATTGGGGCAGCTTTAAAGCAGCATTCCTTGAAGCACTTTTGCCAGAGAATTACCAGAGAGAACTGGAGAATTAAACTCCTATCCATGGTGCAACAGCCCAATCAATTAATCCGGGACTTTGCTGACAACTATCGGGCACTGTGCTTGAAGTGGCGACCGGAGATGCAGGAGGAAGAGAGTGCACTGTTTGCTGAATGCATGCAATCCCCGCCTGGCAGGGGGGTTGAGAGGGGTGGTGACTACGGTGGACGGGCTGGTAAAGGTAGGCTCACTGGTGGAGTGGGATTGGGCTTCATCCAAGGATTACTGGAACAAAGTACATTCTAGTAAAAAAGATCCTCCACCTTCCAAATCCACTAAAATAAGAAGCTGCCAGGCAGATGTTGGACTCACCATTTTCTCCTCGACACCCCTATTAGTGGTCCCCGTACAGGTAAGGGGTTGGATACTATATGCTATGGTGGATATGGGAAGCCAATACACCTTGATACAGAAGAGCTGGTGGAATAAATTGGCCCAGCCCCAGGAAAAGTAGCAGCCGGCCTCAGGTGTCAATTTCATTTTGGCGGATGGAACCAAACACTGGGCCTTGGGCAAAGTTCAGTGGAGCTCCAGTTACATTCATCAACCTGAAAGACAGAGATCTATGTCATGGAAGATGTGTACTTGACTATCCCAATCCTTTTGGGGCTGGATTCAGCCACGGCTATCCATATGGTTGTATATTTTCAACCTTGGAGATGTGTGGTGTTTGGGGGTGGCGAGCATTCCTTTTTATCAAAGGCCTGTGAAGAGCTTCAAGGGGTTTACTTGGGTTTCTATGCAGTGGAGATTAAGGACCCCATGGGCACTGAGGCAGCAAGCACTCTGGAACAACCTGAGGGGGTAAGATCTTTGCTCGGTCAATGGCCAAAGGTGTGGACGGAAAGCCTGGGGTAGACCTCTGTCATGTTTCACAACATCCAAACTATAGATGAGGTGCCAGTCAGACACTGCACATACCGGGTTTCTCCTCAGAAGAGGAAAATTATAAAGGAGCACATCAACAATATGCTTGTAGACGGAATTATTGAGCCTTCAGCATCTCCTTGGGCTGTTCCGGTGGTCTTAGTGAAAAAACCTGATGGGTCTTTTTGGTTTTGTGTGGACTTCAGAGGCCTGAATGCGAAAACTCACCTTGATGCTTATCCCATGCCTCAAGTGCATGATATATTGGAATCATTGCATGGTGCTACCATTTTCAGCACTTTGGATATGCGTAGTGGATATTGGCAGGTACGAATGGGAGAGGACAGCAAGCACAAAACAGCAGTTATGACCTCTGAGGGTTTGTTCCAGTTCTGGGTCATACCTTTTGGCCTGAAAAATGCTGGGCCTACTTTCCAGCGCCTTATGGAGCATGTACCGAAGGGATTAATAGGAAAACTGTTTTGTGTATATCGATATTATTGTTTACTCCCCCACTCTAGAACCGCACCTGATGGACTTGAACACTGTTTTCCAGAGGCTCCAACAGGCACAGCTTACTCTAAATGTAAATAAATGTCACCTTGCTCAACCTCACCTCTTTTTTTTTTTTTTTTTGGGCCACATAATGTCAGCAAATAGAGTTGAGGTAGACCCAGAAAAGACTAGTGCTATACAGAACTACCCTACGCCGGTGGATCTCGAGGGTTTGCAGCGGTTCCTAGGATTGGAAGGGTGGTACCACAAGTTCATTCCACACCTTGCTGACCTAGCAGCGCCCCTTAACCATCTAAAGAAAAAGGATGTGCCCTGGAAATGGACCATTGAATGCCAGGATGCGGCTGATCAACTTAAGGAGGCTCTTCAATCTCCGACCATCCTAATTCAACCAGATCCCACGCTGCCTTTCCAAGTCCAGACTAATGCTATCAACCTTGGCCTTGGTGCTGTTTCATCTCAGAAGAAGCGTGGACTGGAGAGAGTGATCGCTTTTGCATCATGAAGTCTACGTGGAGCCAAAGTAAATTATTCTTTCTCTGAGAGAGAGTGTTTGGTGGTGGAGAAATGGCGTCATTTTTTGGAGGGAGCCGAGTTTGAGGTCTATACCAATCACAATACCTTGACCTGGGTATTCAATCAGCCCAAGATGTCCTCCCGGTTGACAAGATGGGTTCTGCGCCTCCAGGGTTTCACCTTCAAGGTGTTTTACAGGCAAGGATATGGCAACGTGGTTCCTGATGTGTTGTCATGGATACCTGAGTCAACGGGTATGATATGTCTTGCCATGGCCCAAAGTCAGTGGACTCATTTGCCCCTGAGCTTACCAGACTTGGCTAAAGCACAACAGGTGTGTCAGATGTGCCAACAATATAGGAAGGACTCCAGCAAAAAGGGCTGGGTCACATAATTACGAGGTATATTATATCGAGCTGTGCCGGCAAGATTTCGGGGGACTAAACTCCAACTTGTGGTCTCTGAAGAATATGTCCCTGTGTTCCTCCAATACTATCAAAAGAGCCCTTTTGGCGGACACTTGGGTAGATTAAAAACCCTGTTAAAAGTGTTGGAAGTGGCATGGTGGCCTTCTGTGCGGAAAGATGTATGGGATCATGTGAAAAGATGTCAGATGATGAAAACTACTCCTGGTAAACCACCTGGAGAGTTACAGTCAACCGTGGTGTCTGAACCTGGAGAGATGTTGGGAGTTGACCTGATGGGATCTTTACCTTCTACTTCCACCAAGAAGACAGTCTTGATGGTCATTGTAGATTATTTTTCAAAGTGGGTGGAGCTGTTTGCTCTAACAGATGCCAAAGCTCAGATGAAATATTTACCCGCTGGGGGGTGCCAAAATATATTGTCTGATAGAGGTTCCCAGTTCATCAGTGAGTTAATTGAAAAACTGTGTATGGCATGGGGTGTAAAGCAGAAACTGACAACGGCCTATCATCCTCAAACTAATTTGACAGAGAGAGTAAACCGGACATTAAAGACCATGTTGGCATCCCATGTAGGAGACAGCCATCAAGACTGGGACAAGTAGATTCCGGAACTGCGATTTGCCATTAATACGGCGAGCCATGAGGCTACTGGTCCTACGACTGCCTTGGTAGCCTTAGGACGACAGGTAAAGGGCCCGCTTGATCGTTTAATAACAACAGCTCCCTTACCCGACACTACTCAATATAATACTCTTACCACCCTGGATCAATTTAGGAGGGACGTTCAGATGAGATTGGTGAGGGCGACAGCCAGGTACTACACTACCCGCCGTAGTAAAGTACACTACTCGGTAGGTGATCTGGTCTGGGTTAGGGCTCACCATCTCTCTGATGCCAGTAAAACGTATTCCTCTAAGCTTGCACCTATGTGGACAGGACCAGCTTTGATCATAAAGCAACTCGGACCCAACAATTACCACATACAAAGGGGTAGAGAACCAGAAAAGAAAATAGAGACAGTAAATGTGGTCAACCTCAAGCCCTACTTTGGATCCCCTCTGAGAGAGGCTGGGGGTGGGGAATTATGTAGCATTGCCACATAAATTTGTATATGGTTTTTTTTTTTTTTTTTTGTCTCTCTATGTAAAATCCCATTGCCGTTTGAGAATACTGTAGCATAAGATGGGCGGGCTGGATAGGGAGGACCTTTTGAGAGGTACGGGGCTGTCCTTGCGACTACCACGAGTGCCATGGAAACGGATGCACTATTTCAATAGGGGGGCAAAAAGGCAGGAGGAGAAGGAAGAAAGGACAACCTGAGTTTTTATGGTGGAGAAAAATAAGACATGACACATCTGAGTCCAGGAGAGAGATTGTTTTTCGGCGAGCAGTCTGGGGTGGGCACCTCGAAGATTCCGGATACACTGAGGGAAGTGAACTTTACCGTGAAAGGGATCAGAAGCAGTGTGAGCCGTAAATCCTTTATTCTGGGATTGGCGTGTCTAAGAACCTGAACTATGGGGAAATAGGATAATAGGATACAAAAGACTAAATCGAATAGACGGTGGGGAATATTCTTGGGTACATAATTCTATGCCTTTTGTTTACAGTATATATTGGAGGTATGGGAGTTTGGGGGATTGCAGAAAAGGTATTACATTTTGTTTGTTGCATCTTTTCTCTCAGTTGTTTTGTAAAATCGCTTTTATTGTTGTAAGCCATTTTTCTGTGCCGTGAGAAGGGGCTGAAGGCAATTTGGGGTTGACTTGCAATCATCTGTACAATTTTCACTATAAACTTAGTGAAGCGTAGTGGTTACAATCTCACTACATATTTACACAAATACTCTGAGCCACCAAACAGACAAATTGCATGCAGGACCCAATTCAAGGAAGACCATATAAACAAGAGGCAGTTGCCATGAGGAATCTTTGTCACTTGGCCTGTTTCTAACTTTGAATGTTAAATGTATAAAGAGTGTCTTTTAGCATTTCTTAGGAACCGAACCCTGCAGATGGCATTGGGAGGCGTTCATGTCTCAGGGAGACAATTCAAGGAGAAGTTAGAGTGACTGGAGCAGGAAGGAAGTGGTTAAAAAGGAAAGAGGAAAAAGGGAAAGAACAGGAACAGAAGAAAAGTCTGTCAAAGCCACAGTGACAAAAATTAATGAGCCCATCTTCAGTGTGCAGCGGGTGATCCCGGGTTCCATGGGGAAAAACAGCCCAGAAATGCAAAATCCATACTGAGAAAAACCTTTGGAAGAAGGCCACCTTGGCTTGAAGGAGCTGGTAGGATAAAGAGTTTCTTAGTTGTTCTTGAATGTTTGTGCTCAATGTTTGCACATCTCTGCAACTGAACATTTTGTTTAAAGGACATTCTGTCCAGGACCTATTGTATGGATGGTGTGAGAGTATTGATGTGTTTGTGAACTCTGACTTGTATCATGAGTGTGTGGGGGTATAAATAATCTTGTTTAATTTTCTGATTTATAATTACCATTTTTTCCATGTATCAATTACTGCTCAGCAGTGCCTTTTCTGATGATGGCTCTGGCTAGAAGGGAAGTAGTAGTAGGCATCATCCCGCTCTCTCAATCTTTTTTTTTTTTTTTTTTTTTTTTTTATTTTGCTGCCACTCGAGGGGTCATTGGCCTAAAATCATGTCAGCTCAGGCTTGGAAAAGTGACCCACAGTGCATTGCAAATATAGTGGGAGCAAGTCTGCTCCACATGGAAGGAACCTGAGCTGGAAATCCACTGGGAGCTTTGGTGCTGTTTGAAGACAACAGTACTCGCTGAAGCAGCATGCTGCTGGTGCCATTCTTTGTGTTCATGTATTATACTTTTATGTTTCATGTATTCAATAGCTGAAATGTATGGAACTGTGAAGAAATTGGTTTAAAATGCGAATAATACAGAACTACAATATGAAATGTTAGAAGAATCCCTACTAAGTAGGAGTATGTACAGGAAGTTACTGATTTCAGATAAATTTCCCCATAATTCCACTGAACAATTAAATGTTGATGGAAATGGGTAGCGAAATTTCAGCTCTTTCATGCATTTCATCTGCTTTCTGCATTTATATAAAAACTGTTACTGCTTTCAGGTAATTTTATTAAATTAATAAGCTGTGACATGAAGTTCACAGCTGGATCAGCATTCATTACAAGATCAGTTCACTGTAGCCCAAGGTGCCTAACTCACGCTGAAGCACTTCAGATCTTGGACTCGTCATCTCTCTCACACATGGGGGTTCGAAGAATTTGTCTGTTCAGTCATTTCAATAGTTAAGCTTTCAAAGAATGTTTTCATGGTTTCATCTTACTAAATCAATTAAGATAATTCCTTAATCAAAATTACTAAATCATCCCAATCCAGTTGACTCTCGAGAGTCTGTTCAAGCTGCAAGGCAGGAGTCAGCAAGGGATGAGTGCTCCATCACAGAACACAGCAGGATTCGTACATGGCCTGTTCACATTCATAGATTAACTGCAGACGCCTTTATGGATAAGGAAGACACACAGGAGTCTCCAAAGAAGAACCTGCAGAGCTGGTGATTAGTCTGGAAACCAAACCAGACTGCTAGAGCTGTGACCACAACAGTGTCAGGCAGCGTGTTTTACATTAGTCATTTGTACCTTCAGTATATCGCCACGCTTGAGGGTCATTTTTACTTAAACTAAGTGTGCCACTGCTTGTAATAATACCAATCAAAAAAATCAGTCAAATATATAATATCAGAAATGATTTGTTTGCAACTGATATCTGTTTTTTGTGGGAGCAGCATGAAGGAAAGGAAAAAGAAATGGCACTGTTAAAAGCTTTAAGAGAAAAATAGAACCACAAAATAAAGCTGTGTAGACGTTGGCCTGCTAGCCATCCTGGTGTTGCATTTTCACATCCAGGCTCTTGCTGCATTTCAATGATTAAAAAATATTTTTTATATAAAATCTTCAGTTATGGTGACAAATATCATTTACTTATCTAAACCTGCAAGCAAAGAAAATTTTAGGAGAGGACAAAGGAGAAGGTTTTGAAACATGTAGACAGAATTACATTTATGAACTGTGACCTGCCTCGGTGCGTTGACTTTGTGCTTCTGAAAGAGGAAGCTTTTCTGACATTTTCTGATTTTGTAGACATTGCTGATAATTATCAAATGTACTATCGACATTCAGGCAGTTGTAGTGAGTTTTGGCTTTTATTTATTTTTGTTTTTTAGATTAAGTTTTAAATGCTTCCCAAGTCCATTCATTATAGCAGTGGTCTCTCAAATGCAGTTATGGACACCCCATGTGGCTGTAGGTTTTTGTTCCTGCCAGTTTCACAGTCAGTGAGTCCTTGTCACCTTTATCTGCTCAGAAATAAAAAGCTGGTCATGTTTTTCTCGTCTCTTATTCTGCATTCAGAAAAGCATAGCAATGTGTTACCATTATAAGAAATTTAGAAGTATGTGTACTATTGTTGTATCTTTAAATCCTTAGGTCTCTTTTGCTGTTTTCCTATTAATGTGCATTTTTTCTCACTTAATTGTAGTCTAATGATGACAACTAACAACAAACTGCAGTCACCAGGCAAACAACACTGAACGATGAAAGGCTGCAACTCCTAACTGATGTGCTCATTAGAAATAAGAAATGAAATAACCAGAACACATGACAGAGCAGAATGATGAGGAAAATGACGTTAAAACACTAAATTATCCAAATGTAACATACATAACTGTTGAGTACATGTACCAAACTTAATTTTGTAACTTCTACATTGATCCCTAAATGAACAAAAGGAGAATAACAGCTTGCTTAGTTACAATAAAAAAGTCAGAAACCTATGGCTACACGGGGAGTCCCCTGAACTGAGTTTGAGGACCACTTCACTAGTGAACACAATACATTCAGAATATTTAGGATAATAAAACTTGCACCCCTCAAAATGGTTGCTTATAAGGGGGAAAGGGATGGGTATATTTCAACCTTGTGCAAATGATATGTTAACACTTCAACAACTTAACTAATGCTTGATAGAAAATGTTATGAACTTAATATTGGCTGAATTTATTATGTAATTTGGCTTATTAACACATGAATACTGTGTAATGTATTTTTAACTCGCCTATAATGGGAACAGTGATGCTGCGATTTGGACTGAAGGATGGCTTGCAGGTCAGGAGTAAGTTGGGTGGTTGAAATGCGAAGGACATAATAGAGATGGCTGCCAGTCATATTGGTTCTTAATCTGCTTTTATTCAGATTGAACAGAGAAAACGTTTGCTCACATATATACAGTGCATCCAGAAAGTATTCACAGCGCATCACTTTTTCCACATTTTGTTATGTTACAGCCTTATTCCAAAATGGATGGAATTCATTTTTTTTCCTCAGAATTCTGCACACAACACCCCATAATGACAACGTGAAAAAAGTTTACTCAAGTTTTTTGCAAATGTATTAAAAATAAAAAAAACTGAGAAATCCCATGTACATAAGTATTCACAGCCTTTGCTCAATACTTTGTCGATGAACCTTTGGCAGCAATTACAGCCTCAAGTCTTTTTGAATATGATGCCACAAGCTTGGCACACCTATCCTTGGCCAGTTTCACCCATTCCTCTTTGCAGCACCTCTCAAGCTCCATCAGGTTGGATGGGAAGCGTCGGTGCACAGCCATTTTAAGATCTCTCCAGAGATGTTAAATCGGATTCAAGTCTGGGCTCTGGCTGGGCCACTCAAGGACATTCACAGAGTTGTCCTGAAGCCACTCCTTTGATATCTTGGCTGTGTGCTTAGGGTCGGTGTCCTGCTGAAAGACGAACTGTCACCCCAGTCTGAGGCCAAGAGCGCTCTGGAGCAGGTTTTCATCCAGGATGTCTCTGCACATTGCTGCAGTCATCTTTCCCTTTATCCTGACTAGTCTCCCAGTTCCTGCCGCTGAAAAACATCCCCACAGCATGATGCTGCTGCCACCACCATGCTTCACTGTAGGGATGGTGCCAGGTTTCCTCCAAACGTGACGCCTGGCATTCACACCAAAGAGTTCAATCTTTGTGTCATCAGACCAGAGAATTTTCTTTCTCATGGTCTGAGAGTCCTTCAGGTGCCTTTTGGCAAACTCCAGGCGGGCTGCCATGTGCCTTTTACTAAGGAGTGGCTTCCGTCTGGCCACTCTACCATACAGGCCTGATTGGTGGATTGCTGCAGAGATGGTTGTCCTTCTGGAAGGTTCTCCTCTCTCCACAGAGGACCGCTGGAGCTCTGACAGAGTGACCATCGGGTTCTTGGTCACCTCCCTGACTAAGGCCCTTCTCCCCCAATCGCTCAGTTTAGATGGCCAGCCAGCTCTAGGAAGAATCCTGGTGGTTTTGAACTTCTTCCACTTACGGATGATGGAGGCCACTGTGCTCATTGGGACCTTCAAAGCAGCAGAAATTTTTCTGTAACCTTCCTCAGATACTAAGGTTGTCTGGGTTCCGCGCAGAATTTTATCGTTTGTCGAGTGTTAGCCTGTCGAAACCTGTTCTGCTGTGTAGAGGGATTATTCAAGTGGTTGCATGTTTTTGTTCAGATGTTTTGCTCCCTCTCTTCCTTCAGAAGGAACACGAGAAGCAAACAAACAGAGTGCGCAGCCGGCGCTAGCGGCAAAGCTCCCGACTCCGTGCGTGCGTGACTTTCGAGTGATGATTTTTTACGACTTTTCTGATGGTTTAATCTGCTCGGTGGAACGCACCATGTTTGCCATCTTTTTCAACATCGATGGCATTGTCGCGTCAATTCCGCTGATGGAGGGGACAACTGTCACCTCTGAGTGGTACACCACTCAGTGCCTGCCTGACGTTTTTTCTGCGATGGCTAGAGGCTGGTCCAAGAACTTGCGAAGGCACTTTTTGCATCATGACAATGTGCCAGCCCACACGGCTAATGCGACGAAGCATTTCATTGAAGACAGTGGTGTCAACGTTTTGAACCTGTCACCCTACGCACCTGATCTTGCACCATGTGACTTTTGGCTCTTCCCGAAGGTTACAGAACCCCTGCGAGGCCACAACTTCGAAACTCGAGAGGAACTGATTGCAGCTGTCAAAGAATAGCTGGACAACCTCCCAAAGACAGCCTTTTGTGAGTGTTTTGCGGCGTGGGTCAGAAGAGCCCAAAAGTGCATTGATGTTGGCGGTGAATACTTGGAAAAAGTTTAAAAAGGATCAAAGTACATGAGAAAAATAGAAAAAAAAATCCTTGGCTACTTATTTCGAGTGATTCCGCACGGAACCCAGACAACCCTCGTATGTGCCTTGAGACAATCCTGTCTCGGAGGTCTACAGACAATTCCTTTGACTTCATGCTTGGTTTGTGCTCTGACATGAACTGTCAACTGTGGGACCTTATATAGACAGGTATGTGCCTTTCCAAATCATGTCCAATCAACTGAATTTACCACAGGTGGACTCCAATTAAGCTGCAGAAACATCTCAAGGATGATCAGGGGAAACAGGATGCACCTGAGCTCAATTTTGAGCTTCATGGCAAAGGCTGTGAATACTTATGTACATGTGCTTTCTCAATTTTTTTATTTTTAATAAATTTGCAAAAATCTCAAGTAAACTTTTTTCACGTTGTCATTATGGGGTGTTGTGTGTAGAATTCTGAGGAAAAAATGAATTTAATCCATTTTGGAATAAGGCTGTAACATAACAAAATGTGGAAGAAGTGATGCGCTGTGAATACTTTCCGGATACACTGTATGTTGAGCCGAACAGACTGATCATTCATTTTGCGTGGTGTCTCATCAGAGGACACTTGGCCTTTTCCAAGCTCCGGTAGAAGTCGGGTAGGGAGAGAAGCTGATATTGATTCTTCAGAGAATCATCACACTGCATTTCAGTAAGTTCTAACTGCAGACTCTCTTCCACTTCTTCCGCATCTATCAGGAATGGAGTCGAGAAGAAGCTTGATTTCTTCCTCAATTGCAGAAAATTTCTGGAAGCACTGACTGAAGTCTGTCATGAAAGATGTGATCACAGACACATATTTCCCCTTTTTAGCAAGAAGCTTGGCCTCTGGAAAAGCACATATGATTTCGGACAGCGTGGGGAAGTGCGCAATATTAAAGTTGGGTAGTTGTGACTTAAAGAGATGGAGCTTCACACAGAACGCTTTTATGTGTGCGTAAAGTTGTGGCAGAAGGTGGTCTTTGCCTTGTAGGCTCTTGCTCAGTGTGTTCAGATGTTCAGTAAGATCAACTAAAAAAGCTAGGTCTGCCAACCATACAGGGTCACTCAGCTCATGAAGAGGTCGGTCCTTCTCTTTCAAAAACAGGGAATAAAACCACTGCAGCACGGAGCCACAGCTTATCCAGCACACATCACAATGGTAGAGGATGTCCCCATATTCAGCATTGATATCAGATAGGAAAGCTTGAAATTCTCTGTGGTAAAGCCCTCGTGCTCGAATTATGTTGACAGTTTTCACAACAGTGTTCATCGCACCACCAAGCTGGACTGTCTTTGCACATAGGGCTTCTTGGTGGATGATACAGTGCATTTTAACAGCCTCGCCTCTACTCTCTTGCACCTTGGTGCACACCATAGATACCATTCCATTGCACTCGCCTGTCATTGCTGGAGCCCCATCTGTTGTAGCTCCACATAGCTTGTCCCATGTAAGTCCCATCTTGTCAAGTGCACCTGACACAGCTTCATAAATGTCCTTACCTGTTGTTATTCCTTTTAGACTCCAAAGATCAAGTAGCTCATCCGTAATGTAAAAGTTATCGTCAACTCCGCGTAAAAAAAATCAACAGCTGTGTGGTGTCTGTGGCATCTCTGCTCTCATCACATTCAATCGAGTAAAAATCAAAAGCATAAGCTTTATTTGACACTTTGTTTTAAGTTAGCTGACAAATCTTCACTTTGCTGCGCAACAGTTTTTCTGGACAAGTTAACGTTGTTGAATTCCTGCATTTTCTCCAGGCTCATTATTCCTGTGATTTTAGTGAGGCACTATTTTATGATGTCACCATCTGAGAAAGGTTTCCTGTGTTGGGCAGTGAGTTGCGCTACCTCATAACTGGCTAATGTGGCATTTTCTTGTGTTTTGTTAGCACGAAAAAAATCCTGTTGTTGAGCTAGTAGACTAGCTGCCTTTTGCTTAACTTTCTGTTCTCGCTTGGCACCAGTGTAGGGCGTGTAGGTCAGGTGTTTGGTTTCATAGTGTTGTCGCACATTATACTCTTTCATCACTACAATAGTTTCATTGCAGATCAAACAGACACACTTCCCCTTGACTTCTAGAAAGAAATATTAATTTCCTCATCGTGTCTGAAATTTTCTGCACTCACTTGCTATTTTGCATTTCTTTGGTTCCGCCATTTTTGGTCACCTGTAGCAAAATTTTTTTTTTGGTTATGCTTGTTTTGTGAAGACGCTGCCTTGATCAAGACAGTAGCTCCACCTTGTGTTAAAACTAAGAAGTGCAGTACAGTTAAGAACAAGTTTCGTGTGCGGGCCAAATTTCATTCTATTTTTTTGGCCGCAGGCCAATTAAAAATGGACCACGGGCCGCAGTTTCGACACCCCTGTCATACTGGGAAATTCATCTGGTTTGTGCATCAACAAAAACTTAAATAGGTATAGGTTTTAAATAGAAAAAGACTTGAAAGAGAAATATATTAAATATATCTGAACCCCTACATGTATACCTAAATTAAACATACATACATAACTATGTAAGTATGTATACTAAAAAAAACTTTACACTCATTTACATATGAGCTTATATGAATCTGCATTGTCAGTGATGGATGTGCAGTCCAGTTACCTGTTCATTAAACAGCCTAACTGCTGAGGTGACATGATCTCTTCATATCTGTAATTTTTTATTTGACATAGTAGGCATGTGTTTATTGCCACAGAGCTGAAATTCAGTTTACAATTTAGTGGGTAAGTGGGGTCATTAAGGATTTGATGGAGCATTTTAAGAACATGGTCCTTATCTAGCTGCTACCCTGACTCTTCTTCCACCTCAGTGACACTACACGCTGCTCTGATCAGGCACAGGAGTTTCACTTTGTCTTGGGCACTCATGCTGCTAAAGACACACATTAACCAAAAGTGGAAGAATTCTCTACAGAACAGATAAGTAAGCATAAGAGACACAGCATAGTAAAACTAACCTGATCAACACGACAGCTTGACTGTAATTCTGAGGTTTTCAATGCTTTTATTTTGACTTTCAATTAAATTATCCTCCAACTGACCTTAAATTAAAACTTGGCAAGTATCATCCTCTGTTATTCATTACCATTTATAAAATGGTTGATAGCACTCCTCATGTTCTCTCCTGGGCGGCACGGTGGCGCAGTGGTAGCGCTGCTGCCTCGCAGTTAGGAGACCCGGGTTCGCTTCCCGGGTCCTCCCTGCGTGGAGTTTGCATGTTCTCCCCGTGTCTGCGTGGGTTTCCTCCGGGCGCTCCGGTTTCCTCCCACAGTCCAAAGACATGCAGGTTAGGTGGATTGGCGATTCTAAATTGGCCCTAGTGTGTGCTTGGTGTGTGGGTGTGTTTGTGTGTGTCCTGCGGTGGGTTGGCACCCTGCCTGGGATTGGTTCCTGCCTTGTGCCCTGTGTTGGCTGGGATTGGCTCCAGCAGACCCCCGTGACCCTGTGTTCGGATTCAGCGGGTTGGAAAATGGATGGATGGATGTTCTCTCCTGGCAAGCTAAGAAGTTCTCTAAAGATGACCATTGTAACCTTGTGGCTGAGTTTACACATTCCCAATGATAAACTGACGTCTCATCTAAGGCTTGTTCCTGTTCAGGGTCTGCTCCTGCTAGGACAGTCTCTGGCACCTCAGCTACACTACAGGAGTATGCAGCATCGAGTGTAGTGTGTGCACTTATGTAAGGATAATAATTAACAAATGCAAGGATGTATTTTACTCAAACAATCAACTAATACTTACTTTTTCCAAACACTGCTGTGCTCCCAGAATTCATAGAGAATGAATCGCCCTTCATTCGACAACTTCTGCACAGCAATGCTGTTAAAGATATAAGTTAATGTTAATGCTGAATTCGCATCTGTATCTGCTTAACTAAAACAGAATGCTAACTTTATATAGCTACAGTACAAAATAATAGAAGGTTCTGTTTTATTGGTTATATGCTAAAATATTAATGGAAGATTCCTCCCACTTTGCTATAATTCTGATATACTGTAATTGCAAAATAAGCTCAGAAAGATGGATTGTTCACTTGTAAAGAAGTACAGAGGCATACAATTTTCTGACCAGTATGTTTCAGTATGGAAACCTACAGTGCATCCAGAAAGTATTCACAGCGCATCACTTTTTCCACATTTTGTTACGTTACAGCCTTATTCCAAAATGGATTAAATTCATTTTTTTCCTCAGAATTCTACACACAACACCCCATAATGACAAGGTGAATAAAGTTTACTTGAGATTTTTGCAAATTTATTAAAAATAAAAAAAAACGGAGAAATCACATGTACATACTGTAAGTATTCACAGCCTTTGCTCAATACTTTGTCGATACACCTTTGGCAGCAATTCCAGCCTCAAGTCTTGTTGAATATGATGACACAAGCTTGGCACACCTATCCTTGGTCAGTTTCGCCCATTTCTCTTTGCAGCACCTCTCAAGCTCCATCAGGTTGGATGGGAAGCGTCGGTGCACAGCCATTTTAAGGTCTCTCCAGAGATGTTCAATCGGATTCAAGTCTGGGCTCTGGCTGAGCCACTCAAGGACATTCACAGAGTTGTCCTGAAGCCACTCCTTTGATATCTTGGCTGTGTGCTTAGGGTCGTTGTCCTGCTGAAAGATGAACCGTCACCCCAGTCTGAGGTCAAGAGTGCTCTGGAGCAGGTTTTCATCCAGGATGTCTCTGTACATTGCTGCAGTCATCTTTCTCTTTATCCTGACTAGTCTCCCAGTTCCTGCAGCTGAAAAACATCCCCACAGCATGATGCTGCCACCACCATGCTTCACTGTAGGGATGGTGCCAGGTTTCCTCCAAACATGAAGCCTGGCATTCACATCAAAGAATTCAATCTTTGTGTCATCAGACCAGAGAATTTTCTTTCTCATGGTCTGAGAGTCCTTCAGGTGCCTTTTGGCAAACTCCAGGCGGGCTGCCATGTGCCTTTTGCTAAGGAGTGGCTTCCGTCTGGCCACTCTACCATACAGGCCTGATTGATGGATTGCTGCATAGATGGTTTCTCCTTCTGGAAGGTTCTCCTCTCTCCACAGAGGACCTCTGGCGCTCTGACAGAGTGACCATCGGGTTCTTGGTCACCTACCTGACTAAGGCCGTTCTCCCCCGATCGCTCAGTTTAGATGTCCGGTCAGCTCTAGGAAGAGTCCTGGTGGTTTCGAACTTCTTCCACTTACGGATGATGGAGGCCACTGTGCTCATTGGGACCTTCAATGCAGCAGAAATTTTTCTGTAACCTTCCCCAGATATGTACCTCGAGACAATCCTGTCTCGGAGGTCTACAGACAATTCCATTGACTTCATGCTTGGTTTGTGCTCTGACATGACCTGTCAACTGTAGGACCTTATATAGACTGGTGTGTGCCTCTCCAAATCATGTCCGATCAACTGAATTTCCAATTAAGCTGCAGAAACATCTCAAGGATGATCAGGGGAAACAGGATGCACCTGAGCTCAATTTCGAGCTTCACGGAAAAGGCTGTGAATACTTATGTACATGTGCTTTCTCAATTTTTTTATTTTTAATAAATTTGCAAAAACCTCAAGTAAACTTTTTGCATGTTGTCATTATGGGGTGTTGTGTGTAGAATTCTGAGGAAAAAAATGAATTTAATCCATTTTGGAATAAGGCTGTAACATAACAAAATGTGGAAAAAGTGATGCGCTGTGAATACTTTCCAGATGCACTGTATACAATAACTTTAAAGAAATGTAACTAAGATACAGGCCTGAAACTGAAACATCATAAGCAAAAATGTACTTTTGTGTATATTAGCGTTTTCTCACTTCACTTTTTGTGAACTGAATTGCTTTGAGCTTCACTAAAAATTTAAACATCACAGCTATGGAATTTCTTGTGCACATATCATACTCGGTGCTTGAACCATTCCATCACAGTAACTGCAGAATTTCGGATACATTGAAGAAACGTAACTAAACTGCTTTGAACTCCTGCAGTATTCAACATACCTTGCAGCTGAAATGCTCAACAAATGAAAACAAGGGAATGCAAAATTAAAGGTTCCAAGAATTCATCTAACAGTTGGAAATTATAGCCTGGGAGTTAATTTCTGGCCACCTGGCTTCTTAAAAATATCACTGCATCAATGATTTAAGTGCCACAAAATAGAAGTGCACTGTATATCCAAGCAGGCATTTTGGTTCATTTCTGGCCTTAGAAGTACTGTAGACGATAGACAGAGATTTGTTTTCTCTCACAGGGAAGACAGAATGCTTGGGTGCAGGACAGGGTGAGAGAGCAGTGTCACGCACGCTTAGGGAGCCGCGTAACGACCCAAAATGTAACGTGAAACCGCATGCCAGAAGGGAATGGTGGGGTACTAACCTCTCTCTCTCTATTTTCTGCAGAAAGAAAGATGCACCACCGCCATGAATTGGCCAAGAATACCTGAAAACACACCGCCACTTCCGCCTTCCCTCTGTGGCTTCCCGATGACATCAACAATCCCAGCATCCATCACAGTTCCTTCCCAGCATTCCATTCACCTATTTCCGGTCCCTCTTCATAAATGTTCCCCACTCCGCCATCTTGGCGGCTGTCTTAGGAATGCCAATATTGAATGGAATATTATTTTTTTGGAAAATATGGATTGTTATAGTACACAGGGCCGGAAAATCCCAAACCTTTATACTGTCCCGAGTCTTTCTTTTACAGCAGATAAGAAGGAAAGAAAGCAGGGTTAAGATGCTGGAGGATGGCATTTTCAGGGCACCCATATAAGACAGCCTAAAGTGAGAAGGTGAAGGTTTGCCTGTTGTGTTTCTATAACAGTTGCAATAAGATGTGAAGCAAAATGGCACCTTTTATTGGTCATACTCGGAGACCACTTTCTGGCATATAAAAAGAAAGACAACCTATAACCCACATCTTGAAGCACTTCGCCAAACTATAAAAGAATTTCAGCTGATACTAAGTAATGTTGACCACTGAGAGATGTATTCCCAGTACCTCCCCTCCTGGCATACAGACAACCACAAAACCTACAGCTACTAATTGTCTGAAGCTCCCTGAGTGAACCAAAAGAAAATGGCACAGCTCCTTGTAAAACCTGTGCTAACATTTATGATACAGATTCTGTAGTTATACCACACTGCCAACTTGAACATCACATAAAGGGATCATTTCCTGTAGATCATCTAATGTGGTCTACCTAATTCTGTGTATGAAATGTCCCAACCCTGCACTCTATGTGGGAGAAACTGGACAAACACTGCCAGAGAATACATTTATACAGGCTTCATATTAAGCATGGCAACAGAGATGTTCCTGTAGGAGCTCACTTGAGCAGCAATGGCCACTGTAAGAAGGACTTTAAAGTCACAGTGCTTATGGGCAACTTCAAGATACAGCAGGAGAGAAAGGAATGGGAAGTTATACTGATGGCAAAATGTAACACATTACAACATGGTTTAAATTTAGATAAGAGTTTAATGATCCAGATATGAGGATCTGTCTGACCAGATGATTTGACTACAGATCAACACTGTAAAGAAAACCCATCAAAAGACTGTTGGACAGTTACGTTATCAAAACGTCTTGACATTGTTCTCCTCTCCTGAAAAATGAATCTTAGGCTGGACCAGTCAATTAATTTTTAACATTGAAGATGAGTTGTGTTTCTTTCCTAGTGTACTGTATATATAAACACAGGGAGCTCCAGTTTCTATACTACAACATGTCTGAAGAAGGGCCTGAGCTGCCTTGAAAGCTTGCATATTGTAATCTGTTCAGTTACCTGATAAAAGGTGTCATTTTCCTTCACTTCTCATTGTACCCATAATGGCTAACACGGTACACCACCCTACTACTATGACAATAGTTGCATAAAGATTAATCTAATAATGGGATGGTTGAATTTGTCCCTGATATTTCACTGGGTGTATCTTTAACTCTCTGAAGAAATTCAAGCTTCACCTTCAGCACAAATGAGAAGAAGACAATGGTTAAAGCAGATTGTTGGGAAAAGGCTTCTGTCAGAGAGTGGCTCTTAAGACAAACACCAACGAAACCCCTGCAACAGAGTTCTTTCTGAGAGGTTTTTATTTTGCTTTTTTTCCTACTCAGTGACAGTCCAGAATGAGTCAGAGTTGCGTGCAAATAGACATGATAAAGCACTCAAAATAAAAGGAATCTGCTGCACCCCCCTACTGCAATGGCTAATGGCTTTCATAGTACTTGTAGTACTTCTGCATTTACTGGGTACCTTATTATTTGAAGTCACAGCACTCCCATGGGCCTGCAAGATTTAGACTTGTATTGTGTAGTTTCTAATATATTCACTATACCACAGGGGAATGACTTGGCAGAGGTTTATAAGATTATATCAAACTTCAGATTATTAAGTATATATCTGTTACAGGACGAAGTATAACAATATAAACATTAGTGAAATATTTCAACTGTTGTTACAATTGTATTTTCTCATCCACCTAATATTTTTCTATTCCATCACTGCTGTAGTAATGCCTTGTAATCTTGCCACTATTCCTTGTTGTGACTGGAGCAATCCTCTCTTTATTGGCCTCCTGATCAAAGTATTAACAGACTTGTGCTGCCCGAGTCCTGCGGCTCACCTCCATTATAGCAGCATTACTCTGTTCAGGTTCATCTTCCTACTTTGTAATGTGCATAGAATACAGTGAAATATTTACTTATATGTCTAGGCCATATCTAATGTGACACCACCGCTCCTCAGTGCCATGATCATCAATGATCAGGGAGAACGAGGAACAGTAAGAAAGTAAAATGCAATTCTCATTGTAAGCTGAGTGGTAGTCCATCCATCCATTTTCCAACCCGCTGAATCCAAACACAGGGTCACAGGGGTCTGCTGGAGCCAATCCCAGCCAACACAGGGCACAAGGCAGGAACCAATCCCGGGCAGGGTGCCAACCCACCGCAGGACACACACAAACACATCCACACACCAAGCCTGAGTGGTAGTGCTTGAGCTTAATGGAGTCTTAATCAAGCAGATGACTGTATGAGACAAGACATCTTGACAGTGGGGGTGGATAACTAATCCATAAAGGCTATAAAAGATTAACAGAAATTGTATGTTTAAAATATTTGTAGTTTTCAGCATAGGAATAGATGGATGAATGCTGATTTGAGTACCTACTGGTGACATTAAACGTATTCTCAATTTAGTGATGGAAAAGCAACATCCATCAACATATTCATCCATTCATTCTGTAAACACGCTTATTTAAAATAGGACCGAGCCGAGCCACAGACTGTTTTCATAGATTGGCATCTTGTCCAGACTAATCCATTACAGGGTACTGTCACTGAAGTGCTAACTAAGGTTTTTCCATTTTGAAGAATTTCAATGGGATACAAAAAGGAAGAGATTTAATGTTCTCTCATTGAAGCATCACCAAATCTGCAATAAATTGGCAAACCAGTGTTTCTCCAGACCTTAGGCAGTCTCTGAGTGGCTTCCAAAAACACTACCTCATGCATACCCTTACAGTTTTTCACATGAAAACAAATTTAGGTTTCTCAGTTACCTACATACACATATTTGCAACATGACAGGAATTTGAGCTGCTGCAGAAAAGCTTCATGAACATAAAGAGAAGCTTAAAACTACACAGAAAGCACCTTCAGCAGCGATCGAGGTGTTGTGAAGTACCTCCGCACTCACCACATAAACTATGTGCCTACTCGACGGACTAGACTCCTGAACTTCAATTTTCTGTCTCTCCCCATCACACAAATGACTGAATTTTTCAATGAATGAAGCCAACCTCTTCACAGTTTCACATCTTCCATCCTTCGTTAGCAGTGGCACCAATCCTCTGCAAGTCCTCACACAATTTTTTTCATTGCATTTTTGTCAGTTGCGATAATTCGCTTTGGACTCCGTTTAATGTTTTCTTTACATACATTTTATTACTCATTATGCAGTGAATTTCAAATGTTTTGAAATGATACTTTTAATAAAAGAAAACTAAAATAAGGAAGACTATTAAACAGCATCCTTCATTTGACATTCAGGAGGTACTCGCTGAAAGCAATAGCTTGCCTCTAAAATTAGCTCATGGCAGCTGTTAGCAATGGTGTACTTGAAGCAAACGGTCTGCATGTTGACACACAAAAGAAACACCCACTCAAAAACACAATGCACTTCTTATAAACAGAAAATGGCTGGCTTTCATATTTAACTATTTTTTCCCCTTTGCAGTGAGCTAAAGCAAGTCATTATTAAGGAAAAGCACATTTTAAAAGATGAGCTGTGGATGTGCTTGTTTTTGCAGATCGAGATCTCCTGTTATTGAGACAAATGGAAATGCAACTTACTGCAGGCAGCCAGTCTGTAAGGTGGCCAGCTCGATGTACTGCCTCAGGGAGAGACGGAATTCTTCCAGTTCTTCTTCAAGCACAGATAACTGCCTTTGAACTATCAAGATGTGCTGCATGAGAGATGAAGGAGACTTAGCTTACTGTCACACTGAAGCTTTTTTACGGTGTTTTACAAAAATAGTTTCATAACTGCATTGAACAAAACATCTTCCACATGGACTTGCTATGGTTCAAAGTTATCTTTTTAAAAGGAATAAATGATCAGTGAGTTAATTATGCAGCATCCAACAAAAGCAATTGGCCACTTGAACTGTAAAACAATGTGATCATATACTTACATATCACAAACTTTGAATTTGTCAAGGATGATGAATTTTATAGTAGAAAAAGGAGACATTAAAAATAGGGTTTAAATCTTTAAATCAAAACCCATTTATCACTTGCTTGGCCCTTAGCCATTGTTAACAAATTTTCAATGTACTGTAAATACATTTTTAGCACATGGAATAGTACTGAATATTAAACCATTTAAACAAATACAAAAAAGAAAATGTATCTAGTCTGCCTGATGACCTTTTAAATAAAACATGAGATGTTAAATAAGACCAATGTTCAAAGAATTCATTAAACAGCCATAACAATCAAAGTGCACTCTAAGCAAATACATATTTCAATTTTGTTTTGATACCTTTTGTAATTATCTTACTCTTCTTTAGATCTTTTAAAACCGTTTTTTAAACTATCGTTAGAACCATCAAAATATGAACACACAAAAATATGTATGTGATACTGGCACATCCATAACTGCCAGAGTTCTACAAATGAATCTGCCAGTCATCAGCAAGTCAATCCAAATGTATCCCTTCTGCCCTTTAATGGGACCCCTGAGTTGGCACCCTACTCAGGTCTCCCTTGAGACCAGAAAACATTTTTCTGTCAGAATAATTGGTCTGTGTGCCTAGAACCTTTCTTGCCCTCAAGTGCACAGAAAAAAAAGACTTGTACAAGTTAAGCTAATAGAATATACAACACTAGCTGTGCTAGCCATCTAAGCCGGGCTGACATCTAAGTGATCGACGTAGACCTCAGCATTACCATTTGCAGTGTACCATGCAATGCGCATGTCTCTGTTGTATGCCACTTGGCAATTTGTAAAAGCAGTGTTCATGTTTGTGACGTGCCATCTATTGGGATGACAGAGACAAAGAAACTGGATGGACAAACACACACTTATCCTATTAAGATACAGATATTTTTCTTTCTCCTTTATGCACAAAGTTGTCAGGACTGTGTGTTTGATGTTCTTTGCCCTTGATTCTGTCTGTTATTAACATTCATTCCCTATGGTTTACATATTTTATTTTTGTTTTAGTGACTTCACTAGGTTGCTGTTTTTTTAAAATTTCTATGCAGTATTCACACTGCCAAGCACATGACACACAAAATGCACGGTGTGTGATGTCCTTGTGCTGGCACTAGAATAAATGGCCACCTGCCATGGTGGTAAAGTGAGGTTCACAGCTGTTTGGTGGTTTCAATAAATAATGGCCGCATTCGCGTTCTTGAGTGGGTAGCGTCGCGAGCGGTTTCCAGGTGCGGTGCGGGTGCAGACGGCCCTGCACTTAGTACACCGGTGTAGGATTGTCCGTGACCCTAACTGATGCCGGGAGCAGCTGATTGCCAAAGCTGTACCACATCCCCATTTTAAAAGGGAAGTGCGAGTCCAACGGAGGGGGATCAAGAATCGAAAAAGACAAGAAATGAATGGAGGTTAGAGAGAGAGAAAGAAGAAGGCTGGAGGCGGAAGGAGTGATCGCTCTGCATGAACAACTTGGGGAGCCAGAGTGAAGTGCAAAAGAGTGACTTGTTGTAGAAGACCACGAAAGCAGCGGGGTTTGAGGAGGCATGGCATGGCTGTTGGGGTCCTAAGCCTAGGTTCAGAGAGGGAGCCTTACTGTAGCCATGGGACGGCAGGGACCCAGAGCTGCAGATGGTCAGCTGCGTTCGTCAGTAAGGCGACTCCTCCTCCTGCAAGGCCCGTATGAGATAAGCAGGGGAGCTGCCAGTGAGGAAGAAGGCACCGGGATTTTTAGTAAAGACAGTTTCCTGCCAGTTGATTTTAACGGATTTATTTATTTTGATTTTAACCTCCACCTCACCTTTGTTTTAACTGGATCATTTATTTATTGACACTCTTGAAGCATTGCACTTTTGAACACCTGTTTTTCTTTTTATAAAAGTACTGGTTCACTTTTACATTATCCCCTTGCTCCAAGTGTGGTTTGTCCTCATTTGCCAAGCTCATCTCGGTTACAGTACTGACGGTGTCGGGTTCAAGAGGCTCCCATAATAGAAAAGGGAGCCCGGAGCCGACCTGCACCATCACAGCCATAATGAACATCCAGACTTTAAATTCTAAAGGTAAAAATTCCATCAAACAAAAATGTCCTCAGAAAATGTTTCTGGTTTTGATTTTGACTTCCTTTTCACTTTGCATTTTTTTGCTCTTCTACTATTAACAATAGATCTGTACTGCAATCTTTGACTGGCCTTTACGTTTCTCCTCATTTCATCGATCTCTGCCAGTCGCTTCTTCAGTCTGTCGACAGAAGTTTCATCTAATTCCTTTTGCATATTTTCACTTTTGTACTATTCGTAATTCTTTTAAAATGCGCCTTTATGTTCTTCTAAGGCAAACATAAAATAGTGTGTTAGAAATAACAAACTGTATGTTCTGATATTTAACATATTTTCTTGAATTTCAACATACAATTTAAAGGTAAGACTTCAAACCTGGATTTTACCTTGGCATCGTTTTCTTTCTGCATTTTGGTTGTATCTGTGGGGAGTTTGCACATTCTCCCCAAGTCTGCATTTACCCCTCAGTATTCTTTGTACAGATTTGTTCCCCACATCCTCAAAGATGTGCTTCGGTTAATCTGTGACTCCAAATGGTGTGACTCTGGGTGTATACGTGAATGGGCCCTGTGGTGGATTGGCACCCTGCCTGCCTTGCACCATGTTGTGCTGATGTAGACACTGCCCCCCCTCAAGCCTGAATTGTATTAAACAGGAGTGAGAATTTTTTTTTTTATGATTCCATATTCACATGCAGCTTTGCACTGGAGTTCATATGGGAAGGCAGACAGAAAACTGAACTGTCAAACGGTTACTTGCTCTGTTTTAGAAGCAATGTAATCATGAGCAGATTAGTTGATGAATGAATCTTTGTGTAGGAAATAGCACCATTTAATATATGGAAAAGCAAATTGGATACCGTATATACTCGCGTTTAAGTTCTCCCGCAGATAAGTCGGGGCTTGATTTTACCGTGTAATTTCCGGCATTTTATAATGTTGGCCGTATAAGTCAAATGCGGAAAACTCACGCTATTGGTCCAAGAGATTATGATAAGCCGACGCCCACCTGAGAAAGTAACCACGGAGCCTACATGACCACATGGTAATACCCAAACTATTGTGAAGCGACGTTTGCACCGGTTTGTGTTTTTTGTATCTCACAACCTCATACACCTTTATCATAAGAGCATCCCTTATCTACGATGGAGTGTTCAATCAGAAGAAAATATTTTTAAATTTTAAATTAAAAGTTGTTGAAGTGGCAAAAAAAATTGATAACTGCACTGCTGCAACAAAATTTGATGTGTCTGAGAAACTGATGCGAGACTGGAGGAGGCAAGAAGATGTAAAAAAAAAAAAATTTTAAGTGTCACATTTTTGAACGGGTGTATAAGTCAAGGTCTGATAATATGATTTATTTTTCGGGTTTCAAGACTCGACTTATACGCGAGTATATACGGTAAATGAATCTAAAAGGCGCTGAAAAGTATCGTCAGGATTTCACTTGGGCCTGGGGACCTACTTTTATCCACAATCTGAAATCTTCCTTAAATGCATTGAGAGGGGGCAGTCTAACAAGGAGACTTCTTTAGTGTGCTTGAAGTGGAGCAGATCTTCTAAAAAAATAGTTTAGGCAGAGAATTGCTTTAATTTTACAAAATTATTTAAGGTGAATGGAAAAAGTAATGACAGTAAATAATGTCTTTTAATGTCTTTAATTTTAATAATAAAAGAAATGGTAAAAGGACCTTAATTTGCATGTAATGGCCAAAAAACGTTGAAGCTAAAAGTTGAAGTCTAAGTGTCAACAATTGTTTGTGTTTATTTCTCTGTGCAACTAGTTTTGTTTGGACACTATTAGGGTCTTTTCGTTTCATTTTTGGTTATCTTGGACCATTTTTTTGACATAATTTGTTATTTAATCATTTTGATAGTGGAATCCACATAGCACCATTTTGCAAAATTATTTGGATTGCTTCTGGCCACGTGAATTTTTCTGATGGCCATGTTGTTTGTTGTTGTTATGCCCATTGCTAGTCACAGAATGTGGAAATCACACACCATCTGTTTAGGATGAAAACACCCTGAACTTAACTACTACTATTCATTGGATTGAAGACAAAACTTGCCCAAAAGATTTAGCAGTAGTCAGGGGGCAAAAATAAAAAACAAGTTAGTTTAGATAGATAGATAGATAGATAGATAGATAGATAGATAGATAGATAGATAGATAGATAGATAGATAGATAGAAGTAGAAAAGTAAGAACCTTTGCTCCAAATCATATTGACTACCATTTCTGGTTTTGTGTCTCGGTTTATTCATTTGGTTAGCTCTTTCAGTATTTTATTCTTGTTACTGCTACTTGGGTGATTTCTTTTTTAGTGTCATCCTTTTTTGTCTCTTTGGATACCTGCCTTATTTGGTATTTATAACACCAGGCACATAGTATTCTGTTCATGTGTGGCAGACCTCAAACTCATCCCCTTGGAAAAGCAGACAATTTAGCTATGTCATGCCTGGGGTCAACCACATCAAAAGGTGCACAATGGGAGTGATAAGAAATAAAGCTATGAAACATGTCATTTATAATCATACGGTAAAGGGGGTGTGAGTGAAGCATTTGTAACCAAAAAAGCAAAAGATTAGGAAATATACATCTAGTCAAGCCTAGATTGCAAGTGACGGCAAGGGGAAAACAAAACATTCTTTAACGGAGGGTTTTATCAAATGATAGCAGTCAACAACCGTTAAACTGGAAATACATTTTCAAAATGTGTGAGCTTATCTAATATTGGATTCCTATCTGAATTTGTATCAGTGCCAAGAACAAATTTAAAGACTTTAACATTTACAGCTTAGTTAGCAAGATCTGGCAAAAATGAGAGCCAGAATGGTGTGTGTGAGTAAACAGAGCACAGTGTGATCTTTCTATTGCCTGTCTCCACTACCAGCATTGTGAGAACCTAAGCCAAGTGTTCCGAGTCAAAACTTTTGCTGACCTCCAGGCATAAGCGTGGTTGTTTCACTGTCAGACTAAAATGATCAAGTCATATTTCTGTAAGCCTGCAAAAGAAGAATAAAGTATACAATTGGGTCATGTACTTTGGTGATTGCATGGTTTCTAGCAAGAATAGAACATTAAATTTCTTCCAAACATAGTCAAGAATGCTCAGTCTTTTGACATTTTAATCTGAGACCCGAGGATACCAACATGTATCCTTCAAGTTAGCTATATAAAGAATCAAATAGACGCATTAAAGCAAGAGTCTGAAAAAAGAGAAAAGATATGACCAGATCACTGGAAATTTAATCATGGAGAACTGCTTACAGGACCCCCTCCCATAAACCTACTTAAATAAAAGCTTGCACCAATTCCAAAAGAAGTTCATCATGAAAATGACAAACATAATAATAAAGTTACTTTTCAAAAGAAACAGAAGATAGAAAAGTCCTCTGAAATAAACATAAAGCATTTAAAACTGGGAACAGTACAACGCAACAATACATTAAGGACACGGGACAAACTTAACATAAACCAGCAAACCCTGCAAACCCCTAACTATAGTGAAGTGTGAGTTAAATTGAGACAAGCCTGGTACCAAAGAAATGTCTGCAACTCAAATACAAACGGCCTTCTTATTACATTGCTTTCTTGGCTTGAGGTATTGCTGAGCTAAACCTGGAAGAAATGTTAATTTCCTGTGCCTCAAATGATAGGTTAGAGATTTTGAGGTCATCGTGGAAAAATGTCTTGTGGTCCACATAGCTGATAGACCTTATTGTCAAGGACATCGGACATGAAGAATTTACACTGAGAGAATATACTTCTTCAACAACGACAGGAGATTGGGCAGGGAAATGTACATGGCTACAGATTTTTATGCAAGGGACTAACATTCCTAGGTTATTTATTTATTTATTCTTAGTTCATCTTTAATACCACATATGTGGACAAATTGGTTGGTACCCCTCCAAGACAAAAGAAGAACCCACAATCATCTCTGATATAACTTGAAACTGACAAAAATAACTGGCACCCATCATTGTTTATTTTGTATTTAACAAAAATCAGTTGTTGCTCTAGAGTTTTGATTCAACAGAATATTTTACATAATAATATAAAGGAAAATGGCATGGACAACAATTATGGGACCCTGAACCTAATATTCTCTTGTACAACCTTGAGAGGCAGTCACTGCCAACAAGCAATTTCTGTAGCTGTCAATGAGACTTGTGCACCTGTCATCAGGTAGTTTGGCCCACTCTTCCTGATCAAACTGCTCCAGCTGTGTCAGGTTTGCAGGGGGTCTTCTCCAGACAACATGTTTCAGTTCTTTCCATAGATGTTCCAAAAGCATTCTCATCAGGGCTCATAGAAGACCACTTGACAATAGTTCAGTGTTAGCCATTCTGGGTTGCTTTCAGCTGTTGTGTTTTGGGTCATAAATAAACAAATGTACTGAGCGCCTGCTTACAAAAGAAGGCTGACATGGTGTCACATGCCATCAGCCAGAAATAGCAAGAATGATGGAAGAATGCTGCAAGCTCTTAAACCTATCATTAGCGCCCAACATGCTGTGCATGATGTTATAAACAAAAACAACACATTCTATGTAAAGCATAAAAGAATTAGCAAAACATAAAAAAAACAAATCAAACTCTAACATAATTTGATGCATATAAACTGATTTTTCCTTTGATTGCTACAAGTATACAGTTAAGCCAAATCTACTATAAATAAAGTAAAGGGTTTTATTTTTCAACTTTGAAGTGGTCTTCTGAAAGTGGCAAATCCTTACATGATGTCAAAATTTGACATTTACTTCAAATTACATTTGCTTGACACAAATGTTCAATGTTGCTACAGGGCTGTGTCAAATTCACAATGTTGTCAGCTCACTCACCAACTACACTGCTTTTGCGCAGGCTTATGGGTAAGAGGCACAGAGCATCTGCAACAGCGAGGGACAGATGCTTTGTTTTGAAGCTGCAGAATCGCAATCACATTGGGGACAATAGCCTTTTCTAGTAGTGTTTGGGATTACAGTTTGGGATTGGGGTATTGTTCTTTGTTGGCAAGTGATGGAAAGAAGATTCCTACCAGAAGGAATAGGGAAGGTGTCATGTCGGACATTGTACAGTAACACAGTAGGTGAACATTGTATCATTCTGTTCACATTGGCATTTATTTCATCCACTACACATCTGGCTAAACCAGACTTTGCTTAGATCATTTATTGTGTTTAGCTATTGTTACCTCTTGTGATATTCAGCAGTTGCCATATTCATAGTTGCATATCTTGTTAACTATTATTAGTCACAACAATATACATTTTGGACTTCTAAACAAAAGCACTTAATATAAACAGTGTGTTCCTTCTTTTTGTGTACGATGGTTGCACATCTGGACTGGGTTTGGTGAAGGATTGGCATTCTTCTAAAATAATAAAATAAATTACATTGACCCCCTGCCCCACTGGGTAGGCATTAATCAGTACTGCTTAAAAGAAGTGCAAATTGGCATGATAATCAAATGCAATGCAGCATTAAACTGAATCAAAGAGAATTTAATCTCCTTCAAAAATTGTTTTACTACACTCCAAAAAAATGCTTTCAACATTTCAGATTTTATTCTGCTAAGCTCTTTCCACGTTGCATATACAGTATATGCACGGTTATACAGTGACTCGACACCCTCAGTATCATTTCTCAGTTTCTCTGTCACAATCTTTTGTTTGAAATGGATTATGGAAAAAGGCCCGCCGTGATAAAAGGAAAGGGAGCTGCAGTGTTCAAATGTTGTTATGACACAATGTTCTTGTTCTCTGCCAGGTCTCATCTCCTTCTGTGTCAACAGCCTCTGCCAGAGGTCTGCCAAAGCACTGATCACTGCTGTTCAACAATCTTTCCTAAAGTTGAGGTGCTGACTTAGACTTATTTTAGACAGATTTTGGTGGCTTCTTTTCAATGACTTTGAATATGAAAATAAAAGTTTACTGGGAGTTAAATGAAATGCATAATAATGCCTACCAGGAAACAGGCTGGCAAAGTCTTTCAACTCATACCGTTGTGCCACAGTTGGCAATATCCAGGGGCACAGTCTTACTTATTAGAAACTGGAATATTTGTCCACCAAGTTGACTAGTAAAATATCTAAAAGTTTGGTCATTTTTGCATCTCCTGTTTATGAAAGTGGGTGTGAAGTCTGCCAAATGAATTACTTTTGCTTTAGTCCTTTGTAAAAAGGCTCCTGAATCAAACTTTGTCCACAATTTTAGCAATTCTGTAATGATCCTCAAGGCTTACTGAACAAAGATAAAGAACATTCTGTGATCACTGATGACGTCAAATGGAAGCACTGCATTCTAAAACGACCAAGATGCACCTCTGCCTCCCAGAACAATAAAAGCGAAAAATAATCCATGTGATATCCAAGCGCCTTTATGAAAAATTGGGATCTAGTAACAGCCTTTCAAGTGAAAAAAGAAGTAAACACGTAATGGGACTCGAGAAAGTTGTTGAACCTTTTTTCAGAAAGTCAAGGCTATTTTGACCATAGATAGATAGATAGATAGATAGATAGATAGATAGATACTTTATTAATCCCAAGGGGAAATTCACATACTCCAGCAGCAGCATACTGATACAAAACAATATTAAATAATGTTAACGTTTACCCCCCCAGGTGGAATTGAAGAGTTGCACAGTGTGGGGGAGGAACGATCTCCTCAGTCTGTCAGTGGAGCAGGACAGTAACAGTAGTCTGTCGCTGAAGCTGCTCCTCTGTCTGGAGATGATACTGATTAGTGGGTGCAGTGGATTCTCCATGATTGACAGGAGCCTGCTCAGTGCCCGTTGCTCTGCCACGGATGTCAAACTGTCCAGCTTTGTGCCTACAATGGAGCCTGCCTTCCTCGCCAGTTTGTCCAGGTGTGAGGTGTACCCTCTTCTTTATGCTGCCTCCCCAGCACACCACCGCGTAGAAGAGGGCGCTCACCACAACCATCTGATAGAACATCTGCAGCATCTTATTCAAGATGTTGAAGGACACCAGCCTTCTAAAGAAGTATAGTCGGCTCTGTCCTCTCTTGCACAGAGCATCAGTATTGGCAGTCCGGTCCAATTTATCATCCAGCTGCACTCCCAGATATTTATAGGTCTGTGCCCTCTGCACACAATCACCTCTGATGATCACGGGGTCCATGAGGGGCTTGGGCCTCCTAAAATCCACCACCAGCTCCTTGGTTTTGCTGGTGTTCAGTTGTAGGTGGTTTGAGTCACACCATTTAACAAAGTCCTTGATTAGGTTCCTATACTCCTCCTCCTGCCCACTCCTGATGCAGCCCATGATTGCAGTGTCGTCAGCAAACTTTTGCACGTGGCAGGACTCCGAGTTGTATTGGAAGTCCGATGTATATAGGCTGAACAGGACCGGAGAAAGTACAGTCCCCTGCGGCGCTCCTGTGTTGCTGACCACAATGTCAGACCTGCAGTTCCTGAGACGCACATACTGAGGTCTGTCTGTAAGATAGTCTACGATCCATGCCACCAGGTATGAATCTACTCCCATCTCTGTGAGCCTGTCCCTAAGGAGCTGAGGTTGGATGGTGTTGAAGGCGCTAGAGAAGTCCAGAAACATAATTCTTACAGCACCACTGCCTCTGTCCAAGTGGGAGAGGGATCGGTGTAGCATATAGATGATGGCATCCTCCGCGCCCACCTTCTCCTGGTATGCGAACTGCAGAGGGTCAAGGGCATGGCGGACCTGTGGTGGCCTCAGGTGGTGAAGCAGCAGCTGCTCCATGATCTTCATCACATGTGAAGTCAGGGCGACAGGCCAGAAGTCATTCAGCTCACTAGGACGTGATACCTTTGGGACTGGGGTGATGCAAGATGTTTTCCAAAGCCTCGGGACTCTCCCCTGTTCCAGGCGCAGGTTGAAGATATGCTGTAGAAGACTCCCCAGCTCCAACGCACAGGCCTTCAGCAGTCGTGACGACCATCTGGACCCACTGCTTTGCTGGCCCAAAGTCTCCTCAGCTCTCTGCTTTCCTGGGCTGCTGTAATTGTGGGTGGGGGGAAACTCTCTCCTATGCTGGCATCAGCAGAAGGATGGGTGGAGGGTGCAGTACTCTGAGGTGAGAGTGAGAGTGGGTTAGGGTGGTCAAACCTGTTAAAGAAGTTGTTCATTAGGTTTGCTCTCTCCATGTCTCTCTTGATGGTGGCACCCTGCTTCGAGCTGCAGCCAGTGATGATCTTCATCACAACCCACACTTCCTTCATGCTGTTATTCTGTAACTTCTGCTCCAGCTTTCTCCTGTACTTCTTCGCTGCCCTGAGCTGGACTCGGAGTTCCTTCTGCACGCGCTTGAGCTCATTCGGATCACCGCCATTAAAAGTCCTTTTCTCCTGGTTCAAAAGGCCTTTGATGTCACTTGTAATCCATGGCTTGTTGTTAGCATAGCAGCGTACAGTTCTTACTGTAACTACAATGTCCATACAGAAGTTGATGTAGTCAGTAGTGCAGTTAACAACCTCCTCAATGTTCTCACTATATGATCCCTGCAGGATATCCCTCCATAGTTCCAAAGCAGTCTCTCAGAGCCTGCTCTGCCTCAGGGGACCACTTCCTGAATGAGTGTGTGGTTGTAGGTAGCTCCCTCACTCTTGGTTTGTAGTGAGGCTGAAGCAGAATCAGGTTATGATCTACTTTCCCAAGCGCAGGCAGCGGGTGGCGCAGTATGTGTCTTTAACGTTTGCATACAGTAGGTCAATAGTCCTATATCCCCGGGTGTTACAATCCACATACTGTGAGAAGGCAGATAATGTTTTGTCCAGCGTCACATGGTTAAAGTCTCCAGCGAATAGCACAAGCGCCTCGGGGTGCTGCGTTTGCAGTTTAGCAACAGCAGAATGGATGATGTCACCGCTATCTCCACACCCGCCCGAGCAGGGATGTAAACAATAACAACAATGTAACTCTCTGGGCAAGTAGTAAGGATGCAGACTTACGGTCAACAGTTCGATGTCCCTGCAGCAACTGGAGATTTTGAAGTTTACATGTCCAGAGTTGCACCACCTTGTATTCACATAGATCCCGCAGGTATTTGCATCTCTGTCCGCTCTAACTGTGCTAAACCTGGGTAGCTCCACATTAGCATCTGGGATGTTAGTTGTTAGCCACGTTTCACAAAAACACAACAAACTGCATTCTCTGTAGGTCCTGACATTTTTCACCAGCGCAGCCAGTTCATCATTCTTCGATCTTATTTGGTAGTGAGTTCACATTTCCCAGGATCACAGAAGGTACTGAAGGCTTGTATCGCCACATTCTCGCTAGCCGCTTAGCCTTTAGCTTAGTGCCAGCTCTGCTGCCATGATACCGCCTTCTTACCTCATCAGGTAAATAGGGAACCACACCGGCATGGGCCTTTATTTTGAGCACTTGAAGTTGACTATCTGAATAGACGAGTCTCGGCGTCTAAAAATCCATGTCCAAGTAGTAGAAAGTGTCCATGGAACGAGTCCACATAAAAGAAAGTGGTAGGAGTGATCAGAGAAATAGAGAAAAAGGTAGAAATATAAAGTCGTACACGGAGCTGCCGGAAAGGTTGCCACTCACGGCGGCGCCTGAGTCATCATTGCTCCATCTCCACACAGTGTTATGGGTTGAAAATTTATTTAGACATTTTAAAGGTTTGTACATTTCATTATGAATCTGTTTACTGAATCTGAAAGCAAGAGATGCATAGAAAATAAAAAATAAACCTTTTAAAACAATTATTTCAAGAATATAAACAGAAACAGAGCAGACATGGGTAGGGCAAGCATCGTAATAAACGGGGGCCTGTAATTATAGTCAAGCGTTTTAAATAGCTGAATGAAAAAGTAATGATAGGCAGTTCGAATATGGCATTATATAAATGAAGTATAGATTATAAACATCAGGGGCACGGAAGGTAAAAAAAAGAATTTATTAATGAAGCAAAATGGAGTAGCTGTGCAAGTGTTATAATTCTCAGACTGTGTAAAGTAAATCCTCGCAGTCAGCACTGACAACGGACATGATGTTAGGGGTCAGGTGACCTCCCTCTCTGATTGAACCATCTATCTAGTCATTTCTTAACTCATTTAACCATTTCATGGTCATGGGGTGCCAGTGCTTACCCTGGAATCAATGGAAGCAACCTTGGATGAGGCACCAATCCATGCCCACAAATCAATAGTTGCTGTGTTAATTCAGAATGGCCAAATAACCAAACCTGCACAAATCCAGAGGGGCCACCGAAAAAACTCACACTGATATGGGGAACACGTATAAACCCCAAACAGAGGGACCAGGCCATGATTCAAACAAGAATTCTTCTACACTCTGACATCATGTAGGAAAAAGCTGGACTGGTAGAAATGAAAAAAAGCTAATTTAGCAAAAAAAATAAATAAAAAATAAAAAACACGTAGTAAACAGAAACATAATACAGTATTTGAAGTTTGGATACATCTGCTTGCTGTTTAAGCCATCTTTAATTTGGATAGAAAAAAATACATAAATAACAGTATATGGAACAGGAAAAGCTGAAAACCTAAATATCCTATCTCCTGATTTATTAGAAAAACATAAAAGAGTCTTCGTCATTGCTATGAAGTCACCAGAAGCTGTAAGACACCATTGCAACAAGATCTGACATTAAAAAAGATAACAAGCAGGAAGAAGACACAAAATTAGCCATAAAGTGAAATACTTGTAATACTTTGCGATGAAAGTCAAAAGGTGGGAATATATATATACTTTACAATTTTAGTTTAATGTGATTAATTTATGGTACTATGGAGAGATTTTAGGATGATTGGAGATTCCAGTCATCTAATGCCTGAAAATGATGGCATTTGCAGTTACATTTTATTAAACTTTTTAAAATTCATTACTGTGAAAATAGTAATAATAATAATAATATTTTTCTACTACTTATGAGATCTGTTTTGACAAAGCATTTCTTGTATCCCTGAAAAGGAATTACAGTATATGAGCCTCAGATGCCAAAGGTAATACTGTCATGCAAGTGGGTGCTTCAGGTCAGCTTTGGGATTAAACTCATTAGTTTAGGCATTCAGTAAAATTTGGGAGAGTCCTTATTGATACAATCTTCAGTAATAAAACATGTCATCATAAATCAGCTGCACTCACAAAACTCCTGATTATCTTGGCACAAGAAAGCAGTGAACACAGGTGTTCCATCCTCATCCAAGCACTGTTGGTATTGAATGTGTTTGGAGTTTTCTTTACACAGCAAATTAGACAGTAGACTTCCATTTAAAAGAGCACAACTCCCTTGTCCTCATCCCTTTGATTCAAACACCATAAAGTATTAAAGTTTACAGAGTCTCATTACTTTTCTTCAGCAAAAGCAGAACAGGATTTATTAGGGAGAGACATGTTTAGAAAGTGACCTTACATGTGTGTACCTAAAGTGTATCATGGGAGATATTTATGCCATAGGCCACAAACCAGTGAGGCCACATGGGTTCATGCCTATACTAATTTTAGCCTGTTATTCATGATGAGCCAACTATAGATTTGACCAGTGAAATGTATGCTATTGACACAGAAGAAAGATTTTTTAGTTGTAGCAGTAGAGATGTGTGTCCACCTCTTGAACCCTCAGGTGCCACTCCAAACAGCAGGTAGAAGTATAACAATTATTTATTTTGTTATAATACAGTGCACCAAGCACCCTCCACTCCACACTACTCATATACACAATTCTCTCTAATAAAGCACAAATAAACACTCCTCCTCTCCCAGACACTTCGCCACCCTACCTCCCAGCTCAGCTCAGTGTACTGGGCTTTCCCAGAGTCCTTTATACACCCTGACCCGGAGATGTTCCTGCCCAACAGTCCACAATTCCTTATTCCTTCCGGGTCAGGGTAGAAGTCCTTTTCTTCAACCTGGAAGTACGTCATCTCTCCTGTTCACGTGACCAGGACGTACTTCCAGGTTATAGGGCACATAAGAGTCTACGGGCTTCCTGACAGCGACTCCCAGCGGTCCCCAAGGTATCCAGCAGGGCTGTGTATAAAACTACATAGTCCATGAGGCCCTGCTGGAACTCGGGGCAGGTCCATGCTGTTGGGAGAGCGGCCTGGGGGTGAGGGCCGGAATAGGAAGCCGGCAACCCACCACAAGTACAAATAAAGTCCCTTTACCCTCTATATTTTTACTCATCTCTAACAATGTGATAGTGTCAACTCATGGACTGCAATTACATTCAGGCAGCAGTGTGCTGGGGTTGATAGAAGGTTGCTTTTATTAGCATATACAAACTGTAAATATCACTTGGTAAAGCAGCATCTCATCTTAGATTTCAGCTACAGTACATTCTTCTCAACTAATTTGGATAACAACTTCCTGACCTCAATGGATTACATCTTTTGTGTAGGAGTAAGTATTTTAGTCTTATGGTGGGTTGTGTTTGCCATGCTGAAATTCCAAATGATACTTTTCATTTGTTTATTTGTTTCTGTTACACAAAAATTTTAAATAAACTAACTGGAATAATTTAATATGCCTAGACAAGTGTTTATTAAAACTGTATTCTTATTAGAAATTAATCATGGCATTTTCTGCTTTATAGAGAAAAGCCAAGCAAAATGACACCTTTGATTGGCTAACTAAAAAGTTTTTTTTTCTTTCTAGTTAGCCAATACAAGGTGTCATTTTGCTTGGTGTTTCTCTACATTCATAATGGCTAACACGGTACAACACCTTAGTACTACTGCTTTATAGATAAATATTAATATGTTTGAAGGAAATACAAATACATTTTTAATTAATTATACATTTTCAGTTAATTTTGATTTAAAAACGAAATTTTGTGATTAATCTTGACTCAATGTCAAGGTCATGTTCAAGCTTTATAACTTACTGGTGAGGCCTCATCTGGAGTGCTGTGTGCAGTTTTGGTGTTCAGGCTATAGAAAGGACATAGCAGCGCTAGAAAAGGCCCAGACAAGAGTGACTAGGCTGATTACAGGGCTACAGGGGATGAAGTATGAAGAAAGATTAAAAGAGCTGAGCCTTTTCAGTTTAAGCAAAAAGAAGATTAAGAGGTGACATGATTGAAGTGTATAAAATTATGAAGGGAATTAGTACAGTGGGGCGGCACGGTGGCGCAGTGGGTAGCGCTACTGCCTCGCAGTTGGGAGATCTGGGGACCTGGGTTCGATTCCCGGGTCCTCCCTGCGTGGAGTTTGCATGTTCTCCTCGTGTCTGCGTAGGTTTCCTCCAAGCGCTCCGGTTTCCACCCACAGTCCAAAGACATGCTGGTTAGGTGGATTGGCGATTCTAAATTGGCCCTAGTGTGTGGTTGGTGTGTTTGTGTGTGTCCTGCAGTGGGTTGGCACCCTGCCCAGGATTGTTTCCTGCCTTGTGCCCTGTGTTGGCTGGGATTGGCTCCAGCAGACCCCCGTGACCCTGTGTTCGGATTCAGCGGGTTGGAAAATGGATGGATTAATACAGTGGATCAAGACTGTTATTTTAAAATTAGTTCATTAAGAACACGGGGACACAGTTGGAAACTTGTTAAGGGTAAATTTTGCACAAATAAACATACATTTTTCTTTACACAGAGAACCATCGACACTTGGAATAAGCTACCAAGTAGTGGGGTAGTCAGTAGGATTTTAGGGACTTTCAAAACTAGACTTATTGTTTTTTTAGAAGAATTAAGTGGATAGGACTGGTGAGCTTTGTTAGGCTGAATGGCCTGTTCTCGCCTAGATTGTTCTCATGTTCCAATATTCTTATTTTGAAGTTGTTTCTGAACAGTCTGTCTACAATATATATATATAAAGTATACAGTTAGGTCCATAAATATTTGGACAGAGACAACTTTTTTCTCATTTTGGTTCTGTACATTACCACAATGAATTTTAAATGAAACAACTCAGATGCAGTCGAAGTGCAGACTTTCAGCTTTAATTCAGTGGGGTGAACAAAACGATTGCATAAAAATGTGAGGCAACTAAAGTATTTTTTTAACACAATCCCTTCATTTCAGGGGCTCAAAAGTAATTGGACAAATTAAATAACTGGAAATAAAATGTTCATTTCTAATACCTGGTTGAAAACCCTTTGCTGGCAATGACAGCCTGAAGTCTTGAACTCATGGACATCACCAGATGCTGGGTTTCCTCCTTTTTAATGCTCTGCCAGGTCTTTACTGCAGCGGCTTTCAGTTGCTGTTTGTTTGTGGGCCTTTCTGTCTGAAGTTTAGTCTTCAACAAGTGAAATGCATGCTCAATTGGGTTAAGATCAGGTGACTGACTTGGCCATTCAAGAATTTTCCACTTCTTTGCTTTAATAAACTCCTGGGTTGCTTTGCCTGTATGTTTTGGGTCATTGGGCGGCGTTTCATGATACAGATGGACAATCACTTTGACTGCATTTAGCTGGATTTGAGCACACAGTATGTCTCTGAACACCTCAGAATTCATTCGGCTGCTTCTGTCCTGTGTCACATCATCAATAAACACTAGTGTCCCAGTGCCACTGGCAGCCATGCACGCCCAAGCCATCACGCTTCCTCCACCGTGCTTTACAGATGATGTGGTATGCTTTGGATAATGAGCTGTTCCACACCTTCTCCATACTTTTTTCTTGCCATCATTCTGGTAGAGGTTGATCTTGGTTTCATCTGTACAAAAAATGTACAGCTGAAAGTCTGCACTTCAAGTGCATCTGAGTTGTTTCATTTAAAATTCATTGTGGTAATGTACAGAACCAAAATTAGAAAAAAGTTGTCTCTGTCCAAATATTTATGGACCTAACTGTTGGCCATTTCTAGTTGTGCTTGTCCTTGGTTCTCTCTTAGACAGTGGCAACGTGGGAACCTCTAAAGAACTCTCTACTGACCTAAAAACTAAGATAATTCGTCATTATGAATTAGAAGAAGCGTACAAGAAACAATCACAAAGGTTTGGACTGTATGTCTTCACAGTCAGAAATGTAGTTAGGAAATGGAAAGCCTCAAGAACAGTACTTGTGAAGGAAAGATGTGGTAGGCCAAGAAAAATATCTGAAAGGCACAGCCAAAGGCTGGTTAGAATGGTCATAGCTGAACCACAGACCACCTCCAGAGAACTACAAGAACATCTGGCTGCTGATGGTGTCATTGTATATCGTTCCACAGTCCAGCGCACTTTGTACCGGGAACAAGCTCGGTGGAAGGGTCATGTTCAAAAAGCCTTTTCTGAGTACAACCATAAGAAGAGTCATATGAGGTATGAAAAAGCGCATCTGGACAAGCCATAAACATTTTGGAAAAAGTACTGTGGACAATTGGCTCCAGCACACCACCGTGACCCTGTAGTTAGGATATTGCGAGTTGGATAATGGATGGATGGATGGATACTGTGGACAGATGAGACTAAGGTAGAGTTATTTGGTCACAATGAGAGGCGCTATGCATGGCGAAAAAACAACATTGCATTCCAGGAGAAGCCATCATGTTATGGGGCTGTGTGGCTAGCTCATGTACTGGAAACCTTGTTAAAGTTGAGGGCTACATGAATTCCTCCCAGTATCAGCAGATTCTTGACAAGAATGTTCAAGAGTCAGTCACAAAGTTGAAGTTACGCCAGGGTTGGATGTTTCAGCATGACAATGATCTGAAGCACTGTTCAAAATCTACCAAAGAATTCATACAGAGGCACAAGTACAATGTTCTAGAATGGCCATCCAAGTCCCCAGACCTGAACATCATTGAAAATGTATGGATTGATTTGACGCAGGCTGTCCATGCTCGGAAGCCATCAAACCTGCCTGACGTGGAGGCATTTTGTATGGAAGAATGGTCCAAAATACCACCAGCCAGAATTCTGGAACTTGTCAGTTGCTATAGGAGGCGTCTACAGGATGTTATTTCAGCAAAAGATGGCTCTACTACATATTGATGGGATTATTCTTTTGGGGCGCCCAAATTTATGCACCTGCCTATTTTTATTTAAATGCACATTAAATTGGTTCTGTTGGTCCAATAAAAATATTTCACTACTGAAATGTTGCTGTTTCCATAAGGTATAAAATATGTTAAAATGAAGTTGCTGCCTCAAATCTTAGCAAGTTATAAATTGATACAGTGATTTTTATCAGGGGTGCCAAGACTTTTACATAGCACTGTATATATATTAGTTGGTTGCTGTTTCCTGTTTATAAATCTGTTTATTCCTTCTGATCCTATGTTTTGGGGAGAGCACTATACAAAAACTATCTTATGGATCTTAACAACTAAACTTTTATTTTTGAATTGAAAGGTTATTTCAATTTATAATATTATTTTGTATTCAATTTTAGTACCTTTTATAAAGGAGTGTCAGGAGCTAAATGTTAAATATTCTGCTCATTTCAGTCTATCATGCAGCGGGCGATCAATCACCAATGAAAAGAGCATATTAATGTGTTGAATGTGGACTATATATTCCCTCTGAGATTTTCTAATTAACTTATCTAATTTCCTGTCAGATACAACCAAGTTGAGATGTCCTAAAAAAATTCATTTCAGTTCACTGGAAGTGTCATAAATGTTATAATTTATACTACAATATTTAACCTGATTTCACAAAAGCACTTATTTAAAAGCATACATTTCAACACATTGCAAATAACCATAGCATGAACCCTCTGTTTTTCTGTGCCGCTCCAATATAAGGTCACAAAATATTGGGGCTTTCCTTTGTTACAAGGCAGGACCACCTCTGGGAAGGGTACCAGCTCATCACAGGGCACTCTGATGGTCACACAAGACCAATGAGGATTTACCTATCAATTTAACCTGCACATCTTTTGGATGTGGGAGGAAAACAAGAATACCACAAGAAAAAAACACAAAAACAAGAAAAGCATGCAATATCAACAGACAATGACAATCACTGTGACCCTATCTTAGAAAAGCCATTTTTAAGTTTACTGTTTCTAGTTTAGGATCGTATGTGACTGAACCTTATCTACAGAGCTTCTTTTGTGAGGTGTGGCCAGCCCTGGACACGGTGCCACTCTACCACAGGGCACACTCACACATAACCACTCGGGGCCAGTTAAGAGATCCAAAGCAGCCTGACAAACATCTTTAGAAGTTTTTGTATGAAAACCAGCATATAGTAAGAAATGACTCCAAAACCAGAATATTTTATGTTCAAGTTTGGGGCTATACATGAAGGTTCTGTGGTATTTGGTGAAACTGGTGGTTTTTGACACAAGCAACTGTGCTATGGTATTGATTCATATGAACAGCAAACTGTATTGTATGGCATTTCCAGGTAGGGTATAGCCAGAATTGACATGATGGTGTGAAATTAATTTTTAAGCTGGGCAGGTGCCATCAGCACCAGCTATTCACTGTGCCATACAGGACTGCTAGATTGGTAGGGACACCAGCAAGATATGGGACTCATTCTTGGTGTTCTCATTTGGGTGAATGTTGCATAGCCTTCTCTTGGCTTCACTTAGGATACTATTCTCATTGTGAGAAGGATATCTTCATTCAATAAAAAGTAAGTCTTAAGGGCTTCATTATAGAAGTTTGCATCATTACTGCTGATGTAGAAGAGACTGAAAAAACTAAAAAACCTGAGAATGTTTAGTGTGCTGGAGATATGAGTAGCTGACAGAAGGGAACTGTGTGATTCAGTACATTGTAATGAACAGAGGTTTGGAGTCGATGGAGAGACTAATGTTATGGAATGGCACAGTACGTTAGTAATCAAACTAATAGAACAGGAGATTCAGGGCACTGTGTGTAGGTGGGTACATAATTGGTTTAAACACTGGGAATGAATTGTTATGATGGGAGAAACTTGCAAAATTAGGTGATGTTATAAATGGTGGCCCCTTTTATCAGTGCCGAGACCACTGCTTCATAATAGGCCTAAATAATAGGCTAGTTGGATTTGCAAATTACACTAACCCAGGTAGAAGGGATAATGTACAGAAAGCATACATACTTTGGTAGCTTTGTGGCAGAATAAATTTAGATAAAGTAATTGTAAAATATTACTGGAGCCTCAACACCTGCATGGCATTGACTGGGAAGGTTATTACCACTGGCTGTACCATGTCAGTGACCCTGTTTGCTTTGGCGTGTCTATGCTTGTCAAACCAGTGGAGGTGGAGTGCAGAGGCCCCATATTCAAGTTAGGGGCCTGTCAAGCTCCCTTTTGGGAATTTATGGATGACAGACCAGGCTGCAGATGGGTCCTCCAAGGACGTCAAACCAGCCAGGTACAGTTTTCTGGGCATGAGAAAGGGAAAATGACAAACAAGTTTCGCTTTTCCCAAGAAGGTGTCCAAAATCCATCTATCTCAGAAGAGGCCAGTCAAGAACCTGGATAAGGGGTTTAAATGCACCCTGAGGTAAACAGCAGCAATCAGAGCGACTAGCATGGCTAACCGCAATGGACAAGCCAGGGAAATCCAAGATCTGGATCTATCACCATGGCATTCTACCATGTCTCCTTTGGCCCCTTCTCATCTACGATGTTCCACTGTCCACTGCTCAGGGCTTTGAGACAGAGCTAACTAACTTCCTGCACAGATGGTTGGGCCTACCATGAAGCCTCAGCAGCATCGTCTTGTATGGAAGTAGCAACAAACTGCAGCTCCCTTTCAGCAGTCTGACAGAAGAGTTCATGATTACTCAGGTAAGAGAAATGCTGCTGTATCGAGATTCTACTGTCATTGGAGTTTCCTGTGAGAACTGGTAGGAAGTGGAGGGTACATACAGGAGGCAATCAACCAGCCTGCAGCACAGCTGTGCGCAAGGTGTTGGTGGGAGCTGTCTCAGCAGAACAAGCAGAGTTTGGTAGCAACCCAAAAAAGGGATTTGACAAGACCCAGGGGAAAGAAAGACACCAGAATGTTCCAGAGGAGGTATGAGCAGGCGTGGAGGAGTCCCGCACCAGCAAGATAGTAGTGATGTGGCAGCAGGGGTCACATACCCAATGGCAGTGAACTATGGTTTCAGAATATCTCATGGTTGGTGCTGTGGAAAGCAGAACCACTATGGATCAAGGTCTTGTTTCAACAGATTTATGATTTCCTTCTAGCCCATCCAATCTCTTCTGCTGGGGCCTGGCAGAAATGCCTGCATGCCCACTGTGCCAGCAAAGAGGGCCTCTGGAGTATACATTGAGCTGTTACTGAAAAGCCCTGGAAGTAGGCTTAGGAGTTGAGGGTCATAGTAGATGTGATTACCACTGGGATCACTCACAGCAAACAGCAACAACCTGTGACAAAGCATATCACCTTTTCAAGTGCTGGAGAAGCTCAAGTCATCAGGAGGGCTACTGGCCACAGCACGAGACTGGCAGCTGATGGTTTAACTATGGATAAAGGTTGAATTCCAAGACACTATCGCAGAGACCATACTTAGGCCAAACGTGATCCTGGTGTCAAAGACAACAAGACAAGTGGTCCTGTCAGAACTGATCATTTTTTAGGAAGACTGGATGGGGGAAGCCTTTGAAAAGGAGAACTGCTTTCCAGGTGATGGAGAGCCCAATATAAGCCCACTGAGGCTTTGCAAGCTAATCCTTCTACTGGGCACTAAAGACCCTTAGAATCATGGGAATGCACAGCAGGAGAACAATCATGAAAATCACAAACATCACAGAGGCTGTGGATCTTTCAGAGGGATCCATGGAGTACACAAGCTACATTGTCACAAACTGGGGCATGATCTCTCTTAGCAGGGTTGCCTGTGCAAAGGTGCTTGATATTGAAAGACCCGAAACACCCGCTGTCCCCAGGCAACATCACTGATGTCTCAAGTTGCACCACAAGATTTGTGTTAAATCAGAGAGGACATGGAAAGTAAAGGCAAAAGTGATAGAAGCACTTCGTGAAGAGATCCATAAGCTTGGATGATAGCACCAACGGATTTCTGGAACTGATTTTTGGTATCTCTGTGCTGAAATGTACAATTCTAGGAAGCATTAAGATACTGCATAGAACCCATAATCTTCAAGGTCTGGTAGAAGGTGCATAATATCACCTAGACCATGCATGAATTTGTGCAAATAAAATGTGCATGCATGTGTGTATGTATGTTTGTGTACCAACTTCTAACAAAACACTTTCCAAAATCCAAATCTTTATAAGAAGTAAACAAAATACATAAGCATTTTAAGGGATGACAAATACAGTAATCCCTCCTCCATCGCGGGGGTTGCGTTCCAGAGCCACCCGCGAAATAAGAAAATCCGCGAAGTAGAAACCATATGTTTATATGGTTATTTTTATATTGTCATGCTTGGGTCACAGATTTGCGCAGAAACACAGGAGGTTGTAGAGAGACAGGAACGTTATTCAAACACTGCAAACAAACATTTGTCTCTTTTTCAAAAGTTTAAACTGTGCTCCATGACAAGACAGAGATGTCAGTTCCGTCTCACAATTAAAAGAATGCAAACATATCTTCCTCTTCAAAGGAGTGCGTGTCAGGAGCAGTGACTGTCACAGAGATAGAGAGAAAAGCAAACAATAATAAATCAATAGGGCTGTTTGGCTTTTAAGTATGCGAAGCACCGCGGCACAAAGCTGTTGAAGGCGGCAGCTCACACCCCCTCCGTCAGGAGCAGAGAGAGAGAGAGAGAGATAGAGAGAGACAGAGTTTGTTTTTCAGTCAAAAATCAATACGTGCCCTTCGAGCTTTTAAGTATGCGAAGCACGGTGCAGCATGTCGTTTCAGGAAGCAGCTGCACAAAAGATAGCAACGTGAAGATAATCTTTCAGCATTTTTAGACGAGCATCTGTATCGTCTATGTGTGCGAACAGCCCCCCTGCTCAATCCCCCTACGTCAGGATCAGAGAAAGTCAGCGCAAGAGAAAGAGAAAAGTAAGCTGGGTAGCTTCTCAGCCATCTGCCAATAGCGTCCCTTGTATGAAATCAACTGGGCAAACCAAGTGAGGAAGCATGTACCAGAAATTAAAAGACCCATTGTCCGCAGAAACCCACGAAGCAGCGAAAAATCCGCGATATATATTTAAATATGCTTACATATAAAATCCGCGATGGAGTGAAGCCGCGAAAGGCGAAGCGCGATATTACTGTAGCAATAAATAAACAAAAACAAAAAATAGTATCATATTATCTGAGGATAATCATCAGAAGTAGACAGGCAGTGGGGCGATAGAGCAAGTCACTTCACCCCCTTGTGCTCCAATTGGAAAAAAACAAAAAGAAATGTAACCAATTGTACCTAAAACGTTGTAAGTCACTTTGTATTAAAGCTTCAGCCAAATCTAAGTAAATATAAAAATGTATTTCAATACAATTTTGGAAATATTGTGGAAAAACTCAATCAGAATGTTAACAGATGTTCAACCCTCCATCTTAGCTTAGAAGGGAAGAATTTTTCCTGTCAAAATGAACATCCTCCCTTAGTTACTATACCTATTCTACAGCATTCCTATATACATAAATAAATCATTCTTTAAGAAAGTAGACTGAATCATAGCATCATTCATCTGGAATTTAAAAAGGCAAAATCTGCAAAGAGCTAAAGCAGAACCTACCTTTCAATTGTATTGCTGTTGTTGTAGATATGTACAATATATTGGCAGAAATTCATGAATTTATACCGGCCTGAGTTACAAAACAAATCCAGCTCTAAATCTTGCATGTATGCCCTTCTCTGTGCTGTGTGCTAGCAATTGCCAATTTACTAGCAATATAGTTGTCCACCAATTTCATAAAATATGGAATGAAAGCAGGACACACTTTAATGTAGAGAAGCTCTTTTTTGTTGCTCCTATGTATGATAATCACTTTTTTCAACCTTCTCAAACCTACTCAGTATTAAACCTATGGAAAACACTAAGGACTAAAACACTTAGAAATCTTTATAAAGACAAAGTATTTGCATCTCATAAACAATTTATACTCCAAATTTAACTTTTCAGCTACATATGTCTTCTGTATGCAAATTAGATATTTTGTTAAAAGAAACCTATCCGATTTTCCACATCTCATAGCCATATCCATTCCAAAGGCCACACTGGTTGGTCTTGATGAAGACTCAATCAGCATTTCAATAATGTCTGAACATATTACAAAGAATCTACCCTTCTTAGAGAACAGTGGGAAAGGGAACTATCAATAAGTATCTCAAAAAAGGTGTCTCAACAACTGTCTTGACTTGAAAAACTGACAAATTTGGTACGTTTTTAAGCTTTTCCTCTGCGCCCCATATCCTTCATTGTAAAGTACTGCTGAGTGCATGATGTTTTTTTTTAAATTTAGAGAAAGTGGTTAACTTTAGAACACAACTTCGTGTGGCACATGCACATATACCATGTTTGTGCAGAAATAACGTGGGCTTGAAAAATACCAAACTTATCCTTTAACCTTGAAGTTCTTTCTATACAATATATCACCTGCAGTGTAAAGTATGAGCAGTGCCGGATTTTCCTATAGGCTAACTAGGCTTCAGCCTAGGGCCTCAAAATCAAGAGGGGCCTACATTCAAATTGTTAGCAAAATTTTATTATCTCTCATGTAATTTACAAACTTAAAAATGGAAGGTGAAAGGGCCTCATAAGTGGAATAGCCTAGGGCCTCTTTTCATATAAATCCGGCCCTGAGTATGAGTAAAGCAGCACATAAGAAACTTTCTCTGTTTTTCCTAAATGAAGGTAAATTTTGTTTAACTACTCAATTTGTAGCTACTTTCAATCACCACAAGTGCAACCACATCAACTACACACAATTGTTATTGACACACATTTTAAACAGAGGATTGTAACAAATATTAAAAAAGAAACATTTTAAAGGTTAATTCTAGACCAAAAAAAAGCATTACCCATTGGCTCACTACCAAGAAGCATTTACACTCTGAAAATTCTTAATATCAATTCCAGTGATATTTATTCAGTGCTGCACAAAGTCAAGTCATAACACCCCACAATGTCCTGATTTAAGAAGTTAAAAATGAAATCCATTGCCAAAGATTTATGTTCTCTTATGTTTTAACATATTTCTGTCCTTTGTGCTGCTATTTCGGAGTACTACAAGTGAGCTCAATTCTGAATCAGCTTCTTAAGGAAACAGCATGTGCATTGATTAAACACATTAGATTGGATTTGTGTGCACCACTCAACTCAATTTCCTCTTAGCAATATCAATATGATCACCAAAAGGAAGGCAAGCACGGACACAGTGAATCTTTAGGCTGTAAGTGGAATCCAGACAGACATATGGTGAGAGGAAAATTAGAATGAAAAAATTATGCTTGGAATTTTTCTAAGTCTGAAAATATTACTGTGTGTTTATGTATATTTGTAGAGTATTTAAACTATTTTCTTCAGTTCATTGTGATAAACAACATTTTTGGCTTGTTGCAGAAACTAAGACTATTTTTTTGACAACATACTGTAGAAAAATAAGATTTGTCATAAACCGAAGCTGAAACTGTACTTTCTCTGGTCCTGTTCAGCCTATATACATTGGACTTCCAATACAACTCGGACTCCTGCCACGTGCAAAAGTTCGCTGATGACACTGCTGTCGTGGGCTGCATCAGGAGTGGGCAGGAGGAGGAGTATAGGAACCTAATCAAGGACTTTGTTAAATGGTGCGACTCAAACCACCTACAACTGAACACCAGCAAAACCAAAGAGCTGGTGGTGGATTTTAGGAGGCCCAGGCCCCTCATGGACCCCGTGATTATCAGAGGTGACTGTGTGCAGATGGTGCAGACCTATAAATACCTGGAAGTGCAGCTGAATGATAAATTGGACTGGACTGTCAATACTGATGCTCCGTGTAAGAAAGGACAGAGCCGACTATACTTCCTTAGAAGGCTGGCGTCCTTCAACATCTGCAATAAGATGCTGCAGATGTTCTACCAGACAGTTGTGGCGAGCACCCTCGTCTACGTGGTGGTGTGCTGGGGAGGCAGCATAAAGAAGAGGGATGCCTCACGTCTGGACAAACTGGTGAGGAAGGCAGGCTCTATTGTAGGCATGGAGCTGGACAGTTTGACATCAGTGGCAGAGCGACGGGCGCTGAGCAGGCTCCTGTCAATCATGGAGAATCCACTGCATCCACTAAACAGTGTCATCTCCAGACAGAGGAGCAGCTTCAGCGACAGACTGCTGTCACTGTCCTGCTCCACTGACAGACTGAGGAGATCGTTCCTCCCCCACACTATGCGACTCTTCAATTCCACTCGGGGGGGTAAACGTTAACATAATACAAAGTTGCTGTCTGTTCTACCTGCATTTTTATCACTCTTTAATTTAATATTGTTTTTAATCAATATACTGCTGCTGGAGCTGAATTTCCCCTTGGGATTAATAAAGTATCTATCTATCTATCTATATGAAACTGGTTGAGGTCAACGTCAACATTTGGCTACACTATGCTGTTTCATGCTTGTAAATCTAGTTACACATCCAGGCCCATGTGCTGTGAATTGCTATTACTTATCCAATTTGCTCAGAGTCTTCATTCCAGTTACTCTTTAATTGGAGCACTGTTGGGTTCAGTTTCTGGACCAATATTCATTCTGTTATGCCAGCCACAAAAACACGAAAAAGCTTGGCTGGACTGCAGCACAGACACTAACTGTCTACCTTTTTAACTCCAGCCAACTGCTTTGAACAGTCTGCTGACAAAAACAATAATTTTCTCTATATAGTAAAATACGTTATGAAATGACAGCATTACTTACATAATTTACAAATTATGTAGGTAAACGGCAGGCCGCATGATGGACTAGAGTGACTATAATGCTCTCTACATCACAAATCTGCTATCATTTTTGCTGTCTGAGTGGCTCATACACTAAAAATAGGTGCACTTTATTCACTTCTGTTTTACTGCTTGTGTGTTTTACTGCCTGTTGTGTTAAAACATTACAATGTACAGTATACTGTATACACATATACCCGAATGGAGCATAGTACTTGGCCATGAGTGAGGTGTCTTTTTGAAAAAAAACGAATGATTTGAGTATTTTGAAATGCTGGCATATGTGCTGAATCACATACACGCACAAGCACGTATTGAATCACAAACACACAGTATGCGTACACAAGCAATGAAATAGGACTTTTACTTCTTGCTTTTGCATACACTTTCGGTTATGCAGTGACTGTGCATTGTAATGTTTTCACATGACTTGGAATACGTAAAGTGCACAGCCAACATCAATTGAAGATGTGTTGCGCTCTTTCACTCACGTACAGCTTACTCTGCCTACAATATGTGATCTCATGTGTTCCCCTTTCCCAGTGTCAAGCTGATGCTGGGTGAGTAGTTTGTATATTAAGCTGCTTTCAAATACTTGGCACATTTGGATATTGGCTGCTGACTTTCTGTTCCAAGTTGTGTGAAAACATTATGCCTGAGGTGGCACATTGTGGACACTTCTCACCTTTTCATAGACACCACATACCAGATAATGAATAAAAATGGAAGATTAAACAGTCGACTTCCTTTGCCTTGTGTTCGTGTCTGCAGTAAACAGTATGTGTGATTTAATACGTGAGATTGTGTATGTATGTAATTAAGTGCATGCACCAGCATTTCAACATTGCTGTATTCAAATCATATAAAAAAGCTGTCACTCATGGCTAAGTACCAGGTTGCATCAGTCATTCTGTCTTCACAAAGAAAGACCACCGTTCATTCTCACATTTGCATACTTCATCAGGTCTGCCACATCTATGGATACATTGAAATCAAGCCGCTTCACTCACAGCTTGCTCTTTCCATGATGCATTATCTCATGTCTTCTCCTTTCTTCCTGAAAATATTGCAATGCAATTTCAGACAAGTTTATATACATTTTAAATATAACTGGAGCACCAATAGCTTTCAGATTAGCCTATTATCTTTTTATTACATGTACTAAAAATATGAGTTATTATAAGTGATATTTTTCTGTGATTACTGTATAGTTGCTTGGAGGAAAGACAGCATTCACATTTTGGTAGCTCCATACAATAATCTTGATAATAGTAGCTAGAGTGGATTTTTTGAAGTGAAAAGAACATGCAAGTGTAGTAAAGTGTGAGCAGGAGGAGAGAGAAAGTGATGGCACCAATGTTCAATGGAGTGGCTTGTGGTGGTAATGGGTTTTTTTATGTGAAAAAACAAAAGTAAAATATAATCAATCACATCTTCTTAAATGGAATTTCAAGGTTACAACAACAAGGGCATCTGTAGTGCAGCAAACTATGAAAAGTAAAGGAGGGACAAGGAGCGTGACAGATGAAACAATTAAAAACACAAGCAAATTGTTATCAGCCACAGCGCTTCTAGTGTTAAACACCTGTATCATAGTCCACTAAGGAACACTGCATATTCTAAAAAATTTAAAACACTGATTACCTATTTGTTAAACACTTACATAGCTCATTAGTGTGTATGTTTATTTGTAGTACAAAGGTAAACACAACAATAATATCCAGTTTTGGATACCAATTATATTTCCTTGGAATGGGCATGTTCTATAAAATAAATACACAATGAAAACACTAAACTACTAAATAGATATAACGCTTAGCAAACTAAAAGAAACAATTTTAAAAGAATGGTTACTTACCAAATGAAAAACTAAAGATTTTCATTCAATAATGTAAAGTAATAGCAAAAAATCGAAGGCACAACACCCGAAGAGCATGAAATACAGTCCTATGAACAGCTGAGAGACAACAGTCCTCTCTCTGGAATGGCAGACAATTTAAAAATGTCTCTGTCATGCGTGTTTGAAATTTGGATGCAAATATTCAAGAGTTATAACAGTGAATTTTCAGATGTAGAGATTAAAAATAGCAAAAGATTGCTGTACAGTTAGGTAGTTAAAGCCTCCAGTGCAACTGGTGTATGAATAGGAAGAGCTTTAAACATTTGCAAAACAACAAGGAATTTGAATGTGCAATATAATGAATACTATTGCCACGGTAATTCTAGTCCAAATCCATTAACACATTGCCAGCAATACTGAAATAAAATACCAATGATGATGGCCACTGCAGAATGCCACTCTCATATAAGGATTTAAAACAAGTCAGGACTCTTAGTTTACTTTAGTCTAGTCCTGCTCAAGACGCTGGTGTAGCTGTATATTAATGGTTTTCACTATAGATCATTTAGCAGGTAACCTTGACTCTCCAAACAGACAAGAAATATAGACCATGCTTTTTAAAAATATATACTATTTTAAATTAAATTGATTTGACTGATTTGAAGAGTTTTTCGGTTCTTGCATGCTTTATGTTGTAAATACATTTGAACCTTCTACAGACATTTAATTATGTGTATGTTTCTACACTACAAAATGTAGAGATTGAGAACAGCCAAGCCTGAATTGCTGATGAAGAGCACATCCTGATAGCTTTGAAGAATCAAAGAAAAACTGAAACTACAAAATTCCCATCCCATGAAATGACCTGGGTGGACTTAATGGTGTTTTATCATTTATGCAGGTTGAACATCTGTAATCCAAAATGCCTGGGACCAAAAGCCTTTCTAATTTGGGATATTTTCAGATTTTGGAATATTTGCACATACATAATGAGATATTCTGTGGATGGGACCCAAGTCTAAACATGAAATTTATTCATGTTTCTTATACACTGTCACACACGTGCAATTGGGAGACAGCTAAAGGGCCTCCATGATAGTAATTCCACGCCAGACCAGGGGGCAGCGAGGTGCACTGACTTTCTTTCCCAATCTGTTGCAGACCATCCACGGAAAATCCTGCACGGTTCCGGCACCACCGATGATGTCACTTCCTGTTCTGGTGCTCCTGACAACGTCACTTCTGTTCTCGATATATAAAGCCACCATCTTTGGTAACCAAAGTCAGTTCTGTTTTGGACTTGGACTTGTAAACATCTCACAATTACTTAACCCTTTTTCAGCCAGGGCACATTATACGGGTGGCTGCCCAAACCATTTTGATGACTTTGTGTTGTTTTTGTGACCACACCTAATACCCAGCCTGAAGTTAATTTTATGCAATATTTTTAATAATATTGTGCCCGAAATAAACTTTGCACACAATAGCTTCAGCAAAATGCCTGGATAGCTGGTAAACAACAGTAACGTCAAAAAACCACAGGCTTTCAGTCTCCAACTATGATTCTGTGTTTTGATTAAAAAAGTAAGTAATAAGTAATAAACATAGTGAGTAATGTACATGGGTCTGACCATGATGACTGTTGATGACAAACTGGCACCAACAGAGCGTTGGAGCCTATACTTCCTCTAAGCTGCGTCATGCAGCATTTTTCAATCACACCTCTTACTCCCCATTTTGTTCAGCAGTTTGGAAATGCAGGTATTATCATGCCTTTCCCATAGGACCCCCCACATGCTTGTCGTTTGTGTTTTGGTGTGCCACTTGAAACCCTAAGATGGGAATGAAAAAAATCAGTCATAATGGTAAGTACCTGCTCATGTGTTATTCACATCTGCTAATGAGCAAAAGAAAATTAGAGGCAACATTGGTCACAGTACCACAGGCAAGGTCAGATGTAGATGTGAATACCATTTATCACTTGTTTGAATTAATTTTATTCCACCAGGGATATTAAGTTGTTTGAGCTTTCCTGAAAGCTGAGACTGCAAGGCAGAAATTGTTGTTTTTCATAACACTAACAGAACACAGATTATTAAGTTAATGTTTATTGCATATTGCATCTCTGGCGTAGAGCACTATTTTTAAGCTCATTATAACACGTTAAACTTAAACATGTAACGTCACTTGTAACGTCATGTTGTAACGGCCGACCCCTTACCCAGCCGGCAGCTACACCTCCAAGACCTGTGGCCTGGATAATTTACTGAGACGAATCTAACTATCAAGCCGTACCATTAACAAAGTACACTTTTCCCCACAATCGATGGTGTAAATATAAACTCACAAAAGCAGATATGTAAAATTATACTGATTAAATGTATTAAATGAAACAACAAGACAAATGCAAAAATAGAAAGAAACTCCCTCCACCACATCAACAACGAGACACCACCATATATAAATACAACAAAACCCTCCCTTGCCCCTGTAACATATAACAAACAACACGAATAACAAAAAATGAATGAGATACGGAAATGATCGTGAACTTGAGTCCGGTTATAAAAACTGTCCTGAATACGGTTGACTGAACTAATGATAAATGAGTCGTTTGATTTTCCCGGAACAAAATGGAACAACCTCACCGTGAATCCTCGGTGCGCGGTGGATGATGAAGTCCGACCCCGGGGTGTCTCGTGATGAGGGTATTGAAATAAGTCCGTGAATTGAAAAACAAACTGGATGAAAATGCGCGATGTAGAATACAGCAAGTAAAGATGGCTTGTGGTTGTGAAAATGAAAAAGTCTCCTTCTCTCTTCTCCTCCCTCTCTCTTGATGGCTTAAATAGTCCTGTGACGGCTGTAATTGATTAATAGTGAACAGGTGTTTTCCAGGTTTGAGGCTGTGGTCTTCCATCATCCGTCCCCCTTTACGGGGACGGCATTTACTGCTACACACACATAAACAGCAAACGGGACAATGGAAACGAGACGCACTCAGTACTGACATTTGACAACACTAACTATGTAGCCCCGCTTACAACCCCCCCCCCACCCCCCAACCTTGGACAAGAGAGGGCCGAAGTACGGCTTGAGATTGGCCACATGGATAGTGTCTAGCTTGGAGTTAGTGCCGATACCCCTTTGGATCTGGAAATTGACTGGGCCTGTTTGAGAAATGATTTTGGCTGGACCTAACCATTTAGGCGCTAGCTTGGCGGAGAACCTTTTGCTGGCATCCGAGAGATGGTGAGCTCTAATCCAGACCAAATCACCCGGCTGAAAGTGCGCTTCCTTACGCCGGGCATTGTACAACTTGGCATGTCTGGATGTCGAACTCACCAACCTCTGTTGGATTCTCCGCCGTAATTCCTCAAGTTTAAATAAATTACTGTAGCTGGTGGTTTCTGGACTAAGGGCTCTGGGAAGGAGTCGGTCAAGCGGGCCCTTTAGCTGTCTGCCCAGTGCAACCAAAGCAGGCGTCTCACCTGTGGCTTCATGCACCGAGGATTCACGGTGAGGCTGCTCCATTTTGTTCCGGGAAATTCAAACAACTCATTTGTCATTAGTTCAGTCAACCGTATTCAGGACAGTTTTTATAACCAGACTCAAGGTCACGATCATTTCCGTATCTCATTCATTTTTTGTTATTCGTGTTGTTTGTTATGTTACAGGGGTAAGGGAGGGTTTTGTTGTATTTATATATGGTGGTGTCTCGTTGTCTCACTGTCATTGCCCACGTGAGCATTGAAGTCTCCCAGCAGAACGAGGGAGTCCCCAGAAGGTATGCCCTCTAACACCCCCTCCAGGGACTCCAAAAAGGGTGGGTACTCCGAACTGCTGTTCGGTGCATACGCACAAACAACAGTTAGGACCCGTCCCCCCACCCGAAGGCGAAGGGAGGCTACCCTCTCGTCCACCGGGGTAAACCCCAATGTACAGGCTCCAAGTCGGGGGGCAATAAGTATACCCACACCTGCTCTGCGCCTCTCACCGGGGGGCAACTCCAGAGTGGTAGAGAGTCCAGCCCCTCTCAAGGAGATTGGTTCCAGAGTCCAAGCTGTGCGTCGAGGTGAGTCCGACTATATCTAGCCGGAACCTCTCAACTTAGCGCACTAGCTCAGGCTCCTTCCCCTTCAGAGAGGTGACATTCCACGTCCCAAGAGCCAGTTTCTGTAGCCGAGGATCGGACCGCCAAGGTCCCTGCCTTCGGCCACCACCCAACTCACACTGCACCCGACCTCCTTGGCCCCTCCCATAGGTGGTGAGCCCATGGGAAGGGGGACCCACGTTGCCTCTTCGGGCTGTGCCCGGCCGAGCCCCATGGGTGCAGGCCCGGCCACCAGGCGCTCGCCATCGAGCCCCACCTCCAGGCCTGGCTCCAGAGTGGGGCCCCGGTGACCCGCGTCCGGGCAAGGGAAAACGCCGTCCAAAATTGTTTTTCTTCATAGGAGGTTTGTTTACCCCTCCTTTAACCATCACCTTATCGTGGTGGAGGGGTTTGCGTGTCCCAATGATCCTAGGAGCTCTGTTGTCCGGGGCTTTATGCCCCTGGTAGGGCCACCCAAGGCAAACTGGTCCTAGGTGAGGGATGAGACAAAGAGCGGTTAAACAAACCTCCTATGAAGAAAAACAATTTTCCCTTGCCCTTGCCCAGACGCGGGTCACCGGGGCCCCACTCTGGAGCCAGGCCTGGAGGTGGGGCTCGATGGCGAGCGCCTGGTGGCCGGGCCTGCACCCATGGGGCTCGGCCGGGCACAGCCCGAAGAGGCAACGTGGGTCCCCCTTCCCATGGGCTCACCACCTATGGGAGGGGCCAAGGAGGTCGGGTGCAGTGTGAGTTGGGTGGTGGCCGAAGGCGGGGACCTTGGCGGTCCGATCCTCGGCTACAGAAACTGGCTCTTGGGACGTGGAATGTCACCTCTCTGAAGGGGAAGGAGCCTGAGCTAGTGCGCAAAGTTGAGAGGTTCCGGCTAGATATAGTCGGACTCACCTCGACGCACAGCTTGGACTCTGGAACCAATCTCCTTGAGAGGGGCTGGACTCTCTACCACTCTGGAGTTGCCCCCGGTGAGAGGCGCCGAGCAGGTGTGGGTATACTTATTGCCCCCCAACTTGGAGCCTGTACATTGGGGTTTACCCCGGTGGACGAGAGGGTAGCCTCCCTTCGCCTTCTGGTGGGGGGACGGGTCCTAACTGTTGTTTGTGCGTATGCACCGAACAGCAGTTTGGAGTACCCACCCTTTTTGGAGTCCCTGGAGGGGGTGCTAGAGGGCATACCTTCTGGGGACTCCCTCGTTCTGCTGGGAGACTTCAATGCTCACGTGGGCAATGACAGTGAGACCTGGAAGGGCGTGATTGGGAGGAATGGCCCCCCTGATCTGAACCCGAGCGGTGTTTTGTTATTGGACTTCTGTGCTCGTCACGGATTGTCCATAACGAACACCATGTTCAAGCATAGGGGTGTTCATATGTGCACTTGGCACCAGGACACCCTAGGCCTCAGTTCGATGATCGACTTTGTGGTCGTGTCGTCGGACTTGCGGCCACATGTCTTGGACACTCGGGTGAAGAGAGGGGCGGAGCTGTCAACTGATCACCACCTGGTGGTGAGTTGGCTTCCATGGTGGGGAAGGATGCCGGTCAGGCGTGGTAGGCCCAAACGTGTTGTGAGGGTCTGCTGGGAACGTCTGGCAGAGCCCCCTGTCAGAAGTAGCTTCAACTCCCACCTCCGGCAGAACTTCGACCACATCCCGAGGGAGGTGGGGGACATTGAGTCCGAATGGGCCATGTTCCGTGCCTCTATTGTTGAGGCAGCTGACCGGAGCTGTGGCCGTAAGGTGGTCGGTGCCTGTCGTGGCGGCAATCCCCGAACCCGCTGGTGGACACCGGCGGTGAAGGATGCCATCAAGCTGATGAAGGAGTCCTACAGGACCCTTTTGTCCTGTGGGACACCGGAGGCAGCTGATAGGTACCGGCAGGCCAAGCGGAATGCGGCTTTGGTGGTTGCTGAGGCAAAAACTCGGGCGTGGGAGGAGTTTGGGGAGGCCATGGAGAATGACTTTCGGACGGCTTCGAGGAGATTCTGGTCCACCATCCGGCGTCTCAGGAAGGGGAAGCAGTGCAGTGTCAACACTGTATATGGTGGGGATGGTGCGCTGCTGACCTCGACTCGGGACGTTGTGGGTCGGTGGGGGGAATACTTCGAAGACCTCCTCAATCCCATTAACATGCCTTCCAATGAGGAAGCAGAGCCTGGGGACTCAGAGGTGGGCTCCCCCATCTCTGGGACTGAGGTCACCGAGGTGGTCAAAAAACTCCTTGGTGGCAGGGCCCCGGGGGTGGATGAGATACGCCCGGAGTTCCTCAAGGCTCTGGATGTTGTAGGACTGTCTTGGCTGACACGCCTCTGCAACATCGCATGGACATCAGGGACAGTGCCTCTGGATTGGCAGACTGGGGTGGTGGTCCCCCTCTTTAAGAAGGGGGATCGGAGGGTGTGTTCCAACTACAGAGGGATCACACTCCTCAGCCTCCCTGGAAAAGTCTATTCAGGGGTCCTGGAGAGGAGGGTCCGTCGGATAGTCGAGCCTCGGATTCAGGAGGAACAGTGTGGTTTTCGTCCTGGTCGCGGAACAGTGGACCAGCTCTATACCCTTAGCAGGGTCCTGGAGGGTGCATGGGAGTTTGCCCAACCAGTCTACATGTGTTTTGTGGACTTAGAAAAGGCATTCGACCGTGTCCCTCGGGGAATCCTGTGGGGGGTACTCCGAGAGTATGGGGTACCGGCCCCCCTGATAAGGGCTGTTCAGTCCCTGTACGATCGGTGCCAGAGCTTGGTCCGCATTGCCGGCAGTAAGTCGAACCCGTTTCCAGTGAGAGTTGGACTCCGCCAGGGCTGCCCTTTGTCACCGATTCTGTTCATAACTTTTATGGACAGAATTTCTAGGCGCAGCCAGGGTGTTGAGGGGGGTCCGGTTTGGTGGGCTCAGGATTGGGTCACTGCTTTTTGCAGATGATGTTGTCCTGTTTGCTTCATCAGGCCGTGATCTTCAGCTCTCTCTGGATCGGTTCGCAGCCGAGTGTGAAGCGGCTGGGATGAGAATCAGCACCTCCAAATCCGAGACCATGGTCCTCAGCCGGAAAAGGGTGGAGTGCCTTCTCAGGGTTGGTAGCGAGATCCTGCCCCAAGTGGAGGAGTTCAAGTATCTCGGGGTCTTGTTCACGAGTGAGGGAAGAATGGAGCGTGAGATCGACAGGCGGATCGGTGCGGCATCCGCAGTAATGCGGGCATTGCATCGGTCTGTCGTGGTGAAAAAGGAGCTGAGCCGCAAGGCGAAGCTCTCAATTTACCAGTCGATCTATGTTCCTACCCTCACCTATGGTCATGAGCTATGGGTAGTGACCGAAAGAACGAGATCGCGAATACAAGCGGCTGAAATGAGTTTCCTCCGCAGGGTGTCTGGGCTTTCCCTTAAAGATAGGGTGAGAAGCTCAGTCATCCGGGAGGGGCTCAGAGTAGAGCCGCTGCTCCTCCGCATCGAGAGGAGTCAGATGAGGTGGCTCGGGCATCTGATCAGGATGCCTCCTGGACGCCTCCCTGGTGAGGTGTTCCGGGCACGTCCAACCGGGAGGAGGCCCCGGGGAAGACCCAGGACACGCTGGAGGGACTATGTCTCTCGACTGGCCTGGGAACGCCTTGGGATTCTCCCGGAAGAGCTAGAAGAAGTGGCCGGGGAGAGGGAAGTCTGGGCATCTCTGCTCAAGCTGCTGCTCCCGTGACCCGACCTCGGATAAGCGGGAGACAATGGATGGATGGATGGTGTCTCGTTGTTGATGTGGTGGAGGGATATTTATATTTATATAAATATAATATATTCTCTGAGGAATCTTAATAAATACTATCGCTGTCTGCCTTCAAACATTTTCCCAATTAACAACATGTCTGTAGTGCATGCCGAGCAGGACGACACCATTGCTTCGCTGCGGTGTGAGGAAGAAGTAGCCGGGGTCGCGGCACATCATGGTCAGAGCATGTTCAGCGGTGCAGGAGGTGGTGGATTCATTGCAGTCGCTGTACCTCGAAGATCACCATGGACCTAAGGAGAAATGCCTGGAGAATGTCTCGCCTCCGTGGGAAGATCTGGCGCAAGAACTGACCCGGCTGGATGAGAAAGTCCGCAAGGTTGCTGAAAGTGCGCTCGGGCGCGAAGATGCCTTGCGGGCACGCATCAGCAGCTCCCAGGAGGAAATAAAAGAATACCTCAATGAGCAAGTTCAACTCCTGGGGTGGGAAATCGTGTTGTGCCTCCAGAGGCGAGATCAACGCTGGCAAGAAACTCTTCAGGGGGAGGTCCGAAGGAGTCTCCAGATGTTACGTCAGTCACCCTGTCATTCAACGCCGTACGGGTCTCGTGGGGTGGGGGGGGGGGGGGTGGAGGGGGTGAATACATCAATCGGCCCTCTGTTCCTGGGGTGCACCTTTCCTTTCCCAAGTTGGGGGCTCCATATAACATCGATGATGTCCTCAGCTTTGTGGAAGAAGGAGAGGCGTAGCTGGCTGTTAACCCTTTAACCCCAGAAGAGCTCATGGGGTGATGGGGCATCCCTCTCGGGGCTGGTGCGGAGCTGGTGGCTGACGGCCAAGAAGAATATTAAATACTGGGGATCCTTTCGTCGATCTTTCCTCGCGGCTTTTCTTCCGGAAGATTACGAATCCGAACTGGAGGACAAGCTGAGATCCATGGTGCAACTGCCTTCGCAATCCATCCGGGACTTTGCCTATGAATATCGGGCTTTGTGTTTGAGGTGGCGGCCACCTATGTCTGAAGAAGAGGTGGTCCACCACATCCTTAATGCCTGTAACCCACGGTTAGCTGGGAGTCTCAAGGGGGTGGTGAGGTCGGTGGAAGACCTGGTAAAGGTGGGTTCGCAAGTGGAACGGGACTGGGGAAACTCAAAAACGTACTGGAATAAAGTACAAGCCAGTACACGAGAAACCCAGCCCCTAAAACCCCAGCGAGCCAAACCTTGCCGGTCGGAAGCCGATCTCGCCATCATGCAAGCGAGTACGTCCCTCCTGATCGTCCCAGTGAAGCTGTAGGGGTGGCAGGTGGATGCGGTGGTGGATACAGGGAGCCATCACACCTTAATCCGTTCAAACATATGACAGACAGTGTGGTGTAGTGGTGGACTTCAGACCATCAGCTTGTGAGTTCAAATACTGCTATTGACACTGTGTGACCATCAGCAAGTCACTTCACCTGCCTGTATTCCAATTGGAAAAACAAAAGAAGCGAATCTCAAATGTTGTAAATCACCTCAGATAAAAGCAACAGTCAAAAAAATTAAATGTAATGTCAGTGCTCAGAAAGATTTGGATTTTGAAGAATTTCCAACTTTGAAATTTCAAATTAGGGATAGGCCTGTAAATTTATCTTTTATCTTCAAATATGAATATCAAAGGTTCCTATGTGCTATACATAATGTAATTTATGAGAGATGTTAGTATTAAAAACAAATGCTGCCGATGTGTTGCCATTAATGTCAGAATACAAACATTAAGTCAGTTTGTTAGAAGCCCACTCTGTAGACAAACAGCAATTTTTAAATTAGATTTTTCTTCTACCATCAATTTAAGTACAAAAGTAATCTGCATTGTCCTCACGCTTCTCTTGGACTCACAGGATGATAAAACAGTCACTCAGATGGCCAAGCAGACTGCTTCCAAAAAGCACAGTCAGTATTGACTTTTATGTTCCCCAAGATTGAAGGCAATCACAGTAAATGTGCTGAAGAATCACGCTGTAAAATCTCCCACCTAATTACGGAGTATAGGACTCGTCCATCACAAACACGTTCAAATGTAAAGACAACGCTTTGACTTTATCTGCCACAAAAAGATAGACAATGTCTAGGAGACAGGAACATAATAATAAAAATTCATGGCTGGAGTTTCTTGAACTGCTGTGATTTATGTTATACAATTCATTTAAATGTCACAACTTTTAATTTTTTCCAATGTACTGTAGATGAATAAAACATGTGCTGATCTAACCGGTACGCATAGCACAGTGCTGTCTCAAGACACCCAGAATTGTTTTTTAATTAAAGAAGGCAACTTACAGACTTTGTACTTCCATCCAACACCTCCTCTTCGGCGGGCTCAAGCTTTATTTCCTATGGGACACAGAGAATATTTGTTATTATGAAAGGATCATCATGGAAGTTTTTATAGTGAATACACACCAAACCTAATGACCTAATGTCTAATAAACCTACAGAGTAAGTGACCATTTCTTGGTGAGGATTTATTGTTTGTTGTCATTTTAAGCTTTGAATACCATCTGTCACTTGTTTGAATTAATTTTATTCCACCAGGGATATTGGGTGGTTTGAGCTTTCCTGGAAGCTGAAACTGCAAGACAGAAATTGTAGTTCCTAATAACACTAACAGAACACAGATTATTAAGTTAATGTGTATTGCACATTGTGTCTCTGGCGTAGACAACTATTTTTACACTCATTATAACACATGTTAAGCATGGAAGGAGTCTTCATCATTGAAATCTGAAAGTCAAATATTTTCCCACTACATCTCACACTTTTAGGTACTGTACACAGGTTTGCTATTTGACATAACTTTTGTAATGGTGTTACATACTGTATTTGGATCATCTTTAATCCTGTAATGATAACTGACTTTGTTTCTGTGTGCTGATTTGGTGTCACCAGTTTATAGGGTATCCGTCAATAAGGGCGCGCACATAAAGGCGACCTTCAAAAGGGCGACCTCAATTGAGCGCCGAATAAAGGCGCGCGCAAATAAAGGAGTGCTTCAAAAGGGTGACGTCAATTGGGCGCAGCGAATAAAGGCAAACGCAAAAAAATTACAGAAAATTTATTAGATAAAGGCAATGATTGAACGTATAAAAAGGTGAAAGCAAGAATATTAAAACATCCAATTAATTAATGCATGAACTTCTAACAAACTATTTCTAAAGCTCTCTATATTTCGTTGTTTTCAAAATTACAGAAAATTCGATTAAGGCAATGACTGAACATATTTCGTTGTTTTCAGAATTACAGAAAATTAGATTAAGGCAATGACTGAATGTATAAAAAGGTGAAAGCAAGTTACACTTGAAGCTGTAGATTATGTGCAATGCCACGTAGATATTCGAGATGCGGTCTATTAGCATAATCAAGGACAATTAATTTAATTCGCTCCGAAGGTCATCCTTTTGAAGCGCTCCTTTATTTGCGCGCGCATTTATTCGCCGCTCAATTGAGGTCGTCCTTTTGAAGCTCGCCTTTATTTACGCGCGCCTTTATTCGGAGCTCAATTGAGGTCGCCCTTTTGAAGATCGCTTTTATTTATGTGCGCTTTTATTCTCCGCGCCCAATTGAGGTCGCCCTTTTGAACGTCGCCTTTTTGTGCGCGCCCTTATTGAATAGAACCAGTTTATAGTGCTGTATGTTCATTTGCATGCTCTGCTGCCAACACAGGTAAGGTTTAACATTTGACCACAGAAGACTGCCTTTGGAGAAGAGACACAACGTGCAAAAAGAAAAAAAACGTACAGGGGAGTGAAGAGCTAAAGGTCAAAATACACAAGTAACAAGAATTCAGTTTGTCTTTTGTCAGTAAGAGGACGTGACGACTACTGAAAACAATGAGCTGTGAATACATGACAGACGCCACAAACCCTCGAAGTGGAAGCCTGCAGATAGTTGGCAATATGCACGTGTTCTCACTGCAGATGGAAAGAACTGCCTGGGTTAAGCAATCTATACAAAAGCAAAAGGTGAGATCAAATCAGAGCTTTCTTTTATGGGATGTTTTGAAATCAGTTTTCTCTTGAACCCATTTAAAATGCCAGCATTTCTTAAAACTACTATTACTAAGACAAAATGATTCATGAGAATGGGGGGTTTTGTAGCAAATGTTTTGTGCTGCATTATTGGTGCTTGCTTGTTTACATATTCACTTTACATACTTTTTGCACTAAACTACAGATTAACTGCCTGTTTCTTTAGTGTTTTTTGTAAATTCCTGTGACGTGGAAACAAAACATTAAAATAGAAAAAAACACACTATCAAACAAATGAAAACTAACATAGCAATACAAGCAATCCATTAAATTCTAAATTATCCCTTTTGTATGTATAGATGAATGTAAGAGTGGGCCCTGTCATGCACTGCCACCCCACCCAGGGTAGGTTTTTGCTTTGTGCCCAACTTTGCCAGCATGAACACCTGCCTCTTCCACAGCCTTCTATCAGGTACACAATGTGATACTATAGTTGATACCTCTTTACTTGAGATGGGTGAGAGGACTAAAGTGGGTGGTTGGCATTAAAAAAGGTCTTGGACAGTTAAATAGTTTTATTTTCAGAGGTTTAAAGGTAAACAAGGTGATTGCCTTTTTATAATCCATTTTGCATCGTACTATCAGTATTTGACATCTAATATGTATGTATATGCACAGAGTAAAACTTACTCTAAAACACAGTAAGTACAGCTCCGCCCACTCATTTACTACCAATAACCCAGTTTAATCCAGTCACAGGGAGATGTGGTCTAAGACAAAAGCTCTGGGCTCAATACAAAAGCCAGCAATGGACAGGAATCCAGACCACAGTATTCCATCCATCCATCCATTGTCTCCCGCTTATCTGAGGTCGGGTCGCGGGGGCAGCAGCTTGAGCAGAGATGCCCAGACTTCCCTCTCCCCGGCCACTTCTTCTAGCTCTTCCGGTAGAATCCCGAGGCGTTCCCAGGCCAGCCGGGAGACATAGTCCCTCCAGCGTGTCCTGGGTCTTCCCCAGGGCCTCCTCCCGGTTAGACGTGCCCGGAACACCTCACCAGGGAGGTGTCCAGGAGGCATCCTGATCAGATGCCCGAGCCACCTCATCTGACTCCTCTCGATGCGGAGGAGCAGCGGCTCTACTCTGAGCCCCTCCCGGATGACTGAGCTTCTCACCCTATCTTTAAGGGAAAGCCCAGACACCCTGCGGAGGAAACTCATTTCAGCCGCTTGTATTTGCGATCTCGTTCTTTCGGTCACTACCCATAGCTCATGACCATAGGTGAGGGTAGGAACATAGATCGACTGGTAAATTGAGAGCTTTGCCTTACGGCTCAGCTCCTTTTTCACCACGACAGACCGATGCAGAGCCCGCATTACTGCGGATGCTGCACCGATCCGCCTGTCGATCTCACGCTCCATTCTTCCCTCACTCGTGAACAAGACCCCGAGATACTTGAACTCCTCTACTTGGGGAAGGATCTCGCTACCAACCCTGAGAGGGCACTCCACCCTTTTCCGGCTGAGGACCATGGTCTCGGATTTGGAGGTGCTGATTCTCATCCCAGCCGCTTCACACTCAGCTGCGAACCGATCCAGAGAGAGCTGAAGATCACGGCCTGATGAAGCAAACAGGACAACATCATCTGCAAAAAGCAGTGACCCAATCCTGAGCCCACCAAACCGAACCCCCACAACGCCCTGGCTGCGCCTAGAAATTCTGTCCATAAAAGTTATGAACAGAATCGGTGACAAAGGGCAGCCCTGGCGGAGTCCAACTCTCACTGGAAACGGGTTCGACTTACTGCCGGCAATGCGGACCAGGCTCTGGCAACAATCGTACTAGGACCGAACAGCCCTTATCAAGGGGGCCGGTACCCCATACTCTCGGAGTACCCCCCACAGGATTCCCCGAGGGACACGGTCGAATGCCTTTTCCAAGTCCACAAAACACATGTAGACTGGTTGGGCAAACTCCCATGCACCCTCCAGGACCCTGCTAAGGGTATAGAGCTGGTCCACTGTTCCGCGACCAGGACGAAAACCACACTGTTCCTGCTGAATCCGAGGCTCGACTATCCGACGGACCCTCCTCTCCAGGACCCCTGAATAGACTTTTCCAGGGAGGCTGAGGAGTGTGATCCCTCTGTAGTTGGAACACACCCTCCGATCCCCCTTCTTAAAGAGGGGGACCACCACCCCGGTCTGCCAATCCAGAGGCACTGTCCCTGATGTCCAGGCGATGTTGCAGAGGCGTGTCAACCAAGACAGTCCTACAACATCCTGAGCCTTGAGGAACTCCGGGCGTATCTCATCCACCCCTGGGGCCCTGCCACCAAGGAGTTTTTTGACCACCTCGGTGACCTCAGTCCCAGAGATGGGGGAGCCCGCCTCTGAGTCCCCAGGCTCTGCTTCCTCATTGGAAGGCATGTTAATGGGATTGAGGAGGTCTTCGAAGTACTCCCCCCACCGACCCACAACGTCCCGAGTCGAGGTCAGCAGCGCACCATCCCCACCATATACAGTGTTGACACTGCACTGCTTCCCCCTCCTGAGATGCTGGATGGTGGACCAGAATCTCCTCGAAGCCGTCCGAAAGTCGTTTTTCATGGCCTCCCCAAACTCCTCCCACGCCCGAGTTTTTGCCTCAGCAACCACCAAAGCTGCATTCCGCTTGGCCTGCCAGTACCTATCAGCTGCCTCCAGGGTCCCACACAACAAAAGGGACCGGTAGGACTCCTTCTTCAGCTTGACGGCATCCTTCACCGCCGGTGTCCATCAACGGGTTCGGGGATTGCCGCCACGACAGGCACCGACCACCTTACGGCCACAGCTCCGGTCAGCTGCTTCAACAATAGAGGCACGGAACATGGCCCATTCGGACTCAATGTCCCCCACCTCCCTCAGGATGTGGTCGAAGTTCTGCCGGAAGTGGGAGTTGAAGCTACTTCTGACAGGGGGCTCTGCCAGACGTTCCCAGCAGACCCTCACAACACGTTTGGGCCTACCACGCCTGACCGGCATCCTCCCCCACCATCGAAGCCAACTCACCACCAGGTGGTGATCAGTTGACAGCTCCGCCCCTCTCTTCACCCGAGTGTCCAAGACATGTGGCCGCAAGTCCGACGACACGACCACAAAGTCGATCATCGAACTGAGGCCTAGGGTGTCCTGGTGCCAAGTGCACATATGAACACCCCTATGCTTGAACATGGTGTTCGTTATGGACAATCCGTGACGAGCACAGAAGTCCAATAACAAAACACTGCTCGGGTTCAGATCAGGGGGGCCATTCCTCCCAATCACGCCCTTCCAGGTCTCACTGTCATTGCCCCACGTGAGCATTGAAGTCTCCCAGCAGAACGAGGGAGTCCCCAGAAGGTATGCCCTCTAGCACCCCCTCCAGGGACTCCAAAAAGGGTGGGTACTCCGAACTGCTGTTCGGTGCATACGCACAAACAACAGTTAGGACCCGTCCCCCACCCGAAGGCGAAGGGAGGCTACCCTCTCGTCCACCGGGGTAAACCCCAATGTACAGGCTCCAAGTCGGGGGGCAATAAGTATACCCACACCCGCTCGGCGTCTCTCACCGGGGGCAACTCCAGAGTGGTACAGAGTCCAGCCCCTCTCAAGGAGATTGGTTCCAGAGTCCAAGCTGTGCGTCGAGGTGAGTCTGACTATATCTAGCCGGAACCTCTCAACTTCGTGCACTAGCTCAGGCTCCTTCCCCTTCAGAGAGATGATATTCCACGTCCCAAGAGCCAGCTTCTGTAGCCGAGGATCGGACCGCCAAGGTCCCCGCCTTCGGCCACCACCCAACTCACACTGCACCCGACCTCCCCAGACCACAGTATTAACTCATGAAAACACACTCATACGCTCATTCATTCTGGGCCAACAATTTACAAAGAAAAAACTCACAAAGACATGGAAAAACTTGGAAATCCCAGACAGACAGCCTATTGACTGTAAGGCGGAAGCATTAGGCACCTGCTGCTCCTTAAATACAAATAAAACAAGGATCTCACAAGAAGCTGGGTACTTGCCATGAAAGTTGTGTATGTGGAAGTTTTACTTGCCATGAAAGTTGTGTATGTGGAAGTTTTATTGTGAAAACAGACTGCAATCTACTAAGTTCAACTTTTCCTCTGACGGTAGCAAATCGTCTTCAGTCTCAATTTTAATTTCAGGAACAAAAAAAATGTCAGAGTGAGCAAGATCTTGCAAATTCATTAGGGTGTAAAGCAACAACCACATTGCTTTTGGTCAAAAACTCTTTGACTGACAATGCAATGTGTGCAGGTGTGCTGCCATGAAGCAGCAGTGTGTGCAGGTATGCTGCCATGATGCAAAATGCAGCTTTATGCTTGTCACTGCTCTGGATGTTTTTTCCTGATACTTTCCCACAGACACCTCAGCAGTTAAGTGTAATGTTGCTAATTAACGGTCTATTTACTGGAAAGAAGCTCTTTATTATAAAGTCTGTTAATGTCGAAAAAAGTAATTGTCATTGTCTTGATGTTCAATGTGAATTGAAATGCTTTTCTCAGCTTGTAGAAAAAAAAGTGATGCTCCTGATTGTAAAATAAATGTCTCAATCATTTCAGCACAATGCCACTTGGCAAATGGATTAACAAGACTTTTTGCCAACAGAACTAGGATTAAAACGTCAGCCTAGAAGAAGTCCTCTGCAAAGTGTAGAAGATGGATAAGCTTATTCTTTTCAGGGATATCAATACTAAAATAGAAAGTGAGTTTTATGGGAATGGCAACAACAACAAGAGAAGACTTGAATATAGAGAATTCAGTTGCATCTTTATTAAATTTGCTGAACTCTGTCACCAGCATAGTCTACTGCCAAAGAGACCAATCTTGAGACTGTGTACTAAAGTCTAACTTCATCACCTTTTACAAAAGTGTTCTTTTCCATGTAACTCATGGGCTCACCAACAAACTAAGGCTGAGTGTTATGATTCAGACAAAGATAACTTTTTTTTTACTCTTAATGAAGTTTTTTGGAGGTCATTTTAGAAGGTTTTGGACATCAGAAAATCTCCCTGTACTGTTACTTTTATTATGTTATTGCTTATTAATACTTATTATCATTATGTGTTTGGTTTACTGTAATGCCATTTTGTTTAAGGACTGGCATTACCATTTTGAGGTGCTGCAGCTAGGACACAGGTCCCGCCTGTGTCCCCCCATAAGTCATGTCATGTGATGTCATTGGCACGCCACTTTGTGCTCAGTGAGATGTGAGATTTCTGATAGTAGTTCCAGTGCATTTATATAGCTGCTATGCTCTTCAAACAATTTTTAATCACTTGATTGTTATGGAGAGGTAGCACTGATCCCACCATAATTAGGAAAGAAATGTTCACCATATGATGCACATGATTAATCAATCAGAATTCCTTTGTATTTATTGCTGTTACCCTACACTCTGAGGAAATAAGTGGAAGTAAACCATATGAGAGTGGCACTATCAGAATGCCAGAGGTTAGCAATCTGGTCTATAGAATTCTTTTGATATGTTCCATTCATGTAATGTTGAGAAAAAGGTGAATATGAGACATTTGTCTGCTGTTCACAGTTACTCCTGTAGGCAGCAATATCTTACCATGCGATCCTTGGACTATATGATCTTGTCCACTGTTCCTCCTGAAACATGCCGAGGAGTCTTTGTAGACTGAAGATTTTTTTAAATATGCTTAAAAGCCATCCGTCTCTCTCAAAGACCTCTTTCTTGAGCCATGGTAAACAATGAAACACGCAGCAGGCAGCATTTTTATGCTTGACCTCAAGTATGATGGAACATTAACTGCTTAATTATCCTATTAGCAACTCCTGTGAGTAAATAGCTGTTTTAACATAATTTATGTTTCTTATTTTGTCAAATCTGTTTCTTTTGCCACTTATTTGTATGATTTTTTTGACCTGAATAAAGCTTTAGATATAGCCAGTTAAATGTGCTTGCCTAGTACGATTTGTCATCATCCTCAGACTTCAGAAATGGGCATTGATCACAGCCAAGTCTAGCAGGATATAAAACACAACAAAAGACCGCCTGTTGCTTTTTCCTTTCACTGTCTAAAGCCTTCCCATATCTTTTTTTTCTTTTTATTGTGTGTGCATTGCTTTGTTCTCTCAGGAGTTAGAGAGAGAAGAAGAAATACTATGACATGAGCGGCCTTTCTCCTCAACATAACACCATTTCAGTATTTAATCATAAAAAGTAAACTAATACTTTTCAATCAGCTGGAAACAATGTACTAAATGAAGCAAAATCAAATACTTTAATATATTAACACAGTAGAACCTTGATTATCCAAGCAAATGTGTACCAAGGCTACCTCACATAACTGAAAACTCCGATAAAATGGATGGCTGTGGCCATTTCTGATTAAAAATTTACTTGTAAGTATACCATATCATGTTTCCATTTCACACTCATTGTGATATTCAAGATAAAGACTTACTAAACTACAGAAATGTATAAACAGAAAAATCCTAAGTAAAGGAAAGAGCAGAGATGTATACATGGTCATTGCTGGCGAAAGAGTGAGAATAGCCGAGGGATGTAGTTGGGGAGTAGTGAATGAGTTACGCCCTCATTCCCACACTCACCAGCTCCTCAACTGCTCACTCTATACAGTCAGGATTAAAAGTATAGTGTTTACACACTCTGTACAGTATTCATGGCAAAGCTTTAATGAATTAGTGTGGAACCTCATTTAATTGGGGTGATGAGAGTCAGGGTTCTACTATAGTTTATAAAAATTACAGCCATACTTACTTATTTCATGGAATATGTAGTTTATGTAGCATAAATAAAAACTGGGTAAATAGAAGAAATTTCTTTTTATAAAGCAAAGCAACAGCTGCAATTAGGATTCTTACCTTTTTTTCCAACCTATCAATCAATTTTTGCAGTCTGTTTATTTGGGAAGTCCATTGGTTATCATCTTCATGAAGACCTGTGAAGGAACAGTTTAGACATTGGGCCTTTTTATAACATTCTGCACCAATAAAATCACAAGTTATGGAACATAATTATTAGCAAAGGTACTTTTAATGGTAAAGTCTCAGAAAAAAAACAGAAAATAAACAGAACATAAGACACTTTTTCAAATCTCTTTCATTTTCAGAATCTGCTTTTTTCATGACAAAATTGTGCAAATCCTTGGCTTATCGCAGCAGTAACCCTGGATGGGATGGTGTTTCATTACTGGCACACTCAAACACAAACACACTCACACAAATTGAGCTTACTCAGAGTTACTGATTACTCTGATTTTAAGTGCAACACCCTTTCTTTAAATCTAATCTAAACTGACCTTCTATTGTCTCTAATTTTCTTAGGGAATAACTATGTAGAAACGTTCACATTTTTTTACACTTGCTTCCATCCAGACCATTCATAAGATGTTAATAACAAGACAGAGAATACAAATTAAATTAGAAGGAACATTTACTGAATAAATAAAACAACTTTTAAAACAATAATAACAATAATTATAATAAAAATAAAGGTTTGTGTTGATTTTATCCCTTCTTAAAACATACAAAAAATATTCATACTAAATCATACTAAATCCATTACTTACACTATAGGAAACCATTATTATATGGTACCAACATATAAGAATCCAAGAAAATATACAGTTCAAAAAAATTAAAGGAACACGACTTAATCAGAAATGCATGTATTCCAAATAACGATATACAGTAATCCCTCCTCCATCGCGGGGGTTGCGTTCCAGAGCCACCAGCGAAATAAGAAAATCCGCGAAGTAGAAACCATATGTTTATATGGTTATTTTTATATTGTCATGCTTGGGTCACAGATTTGCGCAGAAACACAGGAGGTTGTAGAGAGACAGGAACGTTATTCAAACACTGCAAACAAACATTTGTCTCTTTTTCAAAAGTTTAAACTGTGCTCCATGACAAGACAGAGATGACAGTTCAGTCTCACAATTAAAAGAATGCAAACATATCTTCCTCTTCAAAGGAGCAAACAAATCAATAGGGTTGTTTGGCTTGTAAGTATGCGAAGCACCGTGGCATAAAGCTGTTGAAGGCGGCAGCTCACACCCCCTCCGTTAGGAGCAGAGAGAGAGAGAGAGACAGATAAAAAAATCAATACGTGCCCTTTGAGCTTTTAAGTATGCGAAGCACCGTGCAGCATACTTAAAAGCTGCACACAGAAGGTAGCAACGTCAAGATAATCTTTCAGCATTTTTAGAGGAGCGTCCCAATCGTCTAGGTGTGCGAACAGCCCCCCTGCTCACACCCTCTATGTCAGGATCACAGATAGTCAGCGCAAGAGAGAGAGAAAGAAAAGTAAGTTGGGTAGCTTCTCAGCCATCTGCCAATAGCGTCCCTTGTATGAAATCAACTGGGCAAACCAACTGAGGAAGCATGTACCAGAAATTAAAAGACCCATTGTCCTCAGAAACCCGCGAAGCAGCGAAAAATCCGCGATATATATTTAAATATGCTTACATATAAAATCCGCGATGGAGTGAAGCCGCGAAAGGCGAAGCGCGATATAGCGAGGGATTACTGTACTGTATTATTTACCCAATGCAACTCCAGGAACCTCTCATGCAGATATGGAGCCTTGGCTTGAGCTGGGTTCCATCAAGGCGGGGGATGGGATAGCAGGCTGCTTGTGCTGATCGACACATTTACAAAACAACAGACGCTGATGAAGAGGTGCGAAGGGATTTAAGGTTGGCCAGGATTACGAGTTTTTTTGTAGGCTTCAGGAATTCTAGTATTAGTAATTAACCAGTGTATGGGCCCACACACCCACAAACATTCACACACATCCATACACCCGTTGCAGTCCTGTACCCAAAACTTGTGAAAGTTGTGGCCAGAAAACAATTAAATAGCCTCTTCACTCAACTGAGCTCAAATAAAAAGGTTACATCTGTCAAGGAGCACAATAACAACCTGAGCTGCACAAGACTGTCTTAAACAACGCAGTGTCTCTCCCACATGGAGTGAAAATGTTCTTCTGAAAACATGTAAACTGTCTCCCTGAAATTGGACACTGACGCATCTTCCACACGTACCTGGCTTTTCAAGAATTAAAATTACAGCAAATTAAAACACATGTGTTGCGTAGTGATATCTTAATAAAGCAAACTTAAAACTGTACTTAATGCGAACTGTCAACAAGTATCTTAGTACTTAATATGTTAGATGCTGCTGCTAATACAGTCCTGCTCCAATTTAAACATCTTGGCTAAAAAAAGTTGCTTTTCTCTCCTTTTTCTCTTTAATTCCTTTCTTTTAATTTCATTACATGAGTATAGGAACTCTGCTACTCCATTTTCTTTTTTTGCTTTGCTCTGTTTCCACGAATCAGTAGCATTCCCCATAATCCACCCATCACAGCAAACAATTGGATGCTGCTGCCCCACTGACCAATCAAACACATTTTAGTCTTTTGAATGACACAAACCTACACTTTTGATAGCTACAGGTCTCTCAACTATGAAGAGTAGAGGTCTGTTAAAAGGACAAAGGTCAATTAATTGTGGCAGTTCTGAAATTGAACTGGGCTACATAAGTGGCATAAGAAATGTCCACAAAGACTCTTTTTCCAGTTCAGAAGGTGACAGAAACATGCATTTAAACTGTTCAGGTGAAATCTACAAAAATAATTCCAAGCATAAAAATATGAATAAAATATGTAACTGTACCTGAACCAACAATGTTGAAATGTGGGTTGTTTGGAGATAAGCTGTTATTTCGTTGAAGCCTTCGATTGGATCGTTTTCCTGACCATTGGATTGACAATACCTCAGGCTTTACTGGCCTTTGCCTATAAGCAAAACACAAACTGTTCACATCAACACATTTGCTCTTATCAGCATTCAGATTTTTTGCTTCAAAAGACCTGGATGTACTCTTTATGGATATCTTAGAAAGAAAGAAAGAAAGAAAGAAAGAAAGAAAGAAAGAAAGAAAGAAAGAAAGAAAGAAAGAAAGAAAGAAAGAAAGAAAGACTGTTTTGCTTTATATACATTTCTGCTCAAAGAAAATCAATTGTTCAGCTGTGAACAACCTATAATCTCTAGACATCAGTACAAAGAATGCAGCACAGGTTATCTTCCTCTCATCACCCCCAGAGCTTCAACAGAACATATGCTAGTGATATGATTCATCCTTCCCTGTGTCTTTAGTCACAGCTTTCAGAAAGAATAATTTTAGTATGAAGTGTGATGTGAACACACTCCAGGCTCTTTTTTCTACCTGCATACTTTAAATAGAATATGGAATATTTTACATGGTTTAGAATATACTATATAACAAGTTCAATACAACTCATTTTTAACTTCCTTAGCAAAATAAACAGTACAATTTTCATATAAAAGTTTACATTTTCTTCACAATACCGTTTGCCCATTTATACAGAATAATAAACATAACATTAAAATCTACAACCCAGTGAAAACAATTGTAATAGGCTGACTGTTGTGAGAGACGGCCGGCAGTTCCACCCGGCTGGGACGCCCCTAAATTGGAAGGATGGGGAAAGGCAGCTACTTGTCGACACTGCCTCCCCCAAAACGCTAGATGGCAGCTCCCCTGGAGTGTAGTATTTCCCCGAATTCCAGCAGGGCATCCTGTTGGGTGCCGTGAGAGCCGCCAGGGGGAGCTGTCGAAGGACCTGGGGAGCCATGCTTTCCCTATAGCCAGGAAGTACTAGTGGATCATGAGGATGGAAGAAGTGATTAAAAGAACTTGAATTCTCCAGCTGACCCAGAAGTGTGGGAAAGTCATGTAGGAGGAAGAACAGCAGCACTTCTGGGTAACACACATTATTTTAACATGGCTTTCTCATAACTTCACTTTAATTTAATCCTGATACTCTGTATATCCAATTCCTTATAATAACTATTCATGGTGGCTCTAAAATCCGTACTAACCCCTACTCTCTCTTCTGTTTCTTTTTCCGGTTTCTTTGTGGTGGCGGCTTACGCCACCACCATCTACTGAAAGCACCGTGATGTTCCAACATTGATGGATTAACAGCCAAAAGTCTGCATGACCATCATCATCAAGTCCTTCTGTGAGAACCTTAAATACAAAGAGGACTATTTCATTTTTGTTAGGTAGAATACCCAGGGTGGACTGGGCGGTCTCGTGGCCTGGAACCCCTGCAGATTTTATTTTTTTCTCCAGCTGTCTGGAGTTTTTTTTGTTTTTTCTGTCTTCCCTGGCCATCGGACCTTACTCTTATTCTATGTTAACTAATGTCTTATTTTAATTTCTTACTTTGTCTTTTATTTTTCTTTTCTTCATTATGTAAAGCACTTTGAGCTACTTTTTTGTATGAAAATGTGCTATATAAATAAATGTTGTTGTTGTTGTTGGGTCAGGAACTATATAAAGAACTGCTGAAGACCCAGCAAGCGAGCCAGAGTCAGGTGGAGGTGGACAAAGTTTGCTGGGAGGTGTGGAGAAGAACATAAAAATAAAAAGAGAGAGAGAGAATTGGAATTATTGTGTTTATCGCCTGTAATATTGTGGCTGTGGTGCTTTGGGCACTGTTAAGAAGAAGAAAAATGATTAAATCGCTTCTTATTGCTTTTACTTTGTGTCCCGAGCGTCTCTCTGTTGAGGTTAAAGGAGCAACAGCGACCTCTAATGTCTACATTGTATAGCATGGACAAGCTGCATTACAGGCTAACAGAGCCAGGCTTTCAGCTGGCTAATGGAGATTTTTCTTCAGATGAGTGGTACAACTGGCAGCTTTTCACCCCAATGCCCAACATGTTCACATCTCACCTCTTCTGTCACAGAGAGATAGCATGAGAGTGTTGCTCTGTGCAGATTCCTCTCCAGTGACAACTTGTGGTACATTCAGAACTGCTCTTTGCTTGTTGCAGTCCGGGTGAATGTGGATGAGAGGTGCTGGGTACCTCAATATGAGACAGTTTCTTTGTAACCTAAAGACCTCCAGTTCTCAGCCAGCAAGCATCACTGAGCTTTACACAGGGCAAATTCATCAGCATGAATCCAATGGCTTCAGATAGCTGGAGTCTATCCTGGCAGCACTTGGCACAAGGAAAGAAACAGGCATGGACATGACACCAGGCATCTTCAAAATATGACACAATATATATAATGAAAAATGAAACCCATTTACCTTACATTATATTGAGCAATTTTAAAGTGAGTATCAGTTTCAAGGTTTCTCTGCCAAACTTAATATATGAAACTTGTGGATATTCCTTCGGAATGTACAGAATCAAGCAACCAACTCATTTGGTGCCAATTACAGAAAGCATTATGAGATTTATAAGCCTCGTACAAAAAGGAATAGGCTTATTGTCAGAGATTGTTGATAAGGCCTGTGCGCTTGTACTTCAAGAGCTTTGATTGCCTACGCTGAAGTGCTATTCATTTAATTAATGTACAAGTGTGAAAGAGTGTCCTTTCATAAATAGCAGTAATCAATGTTTCATTTTTAATATATCATGAAAAATGTTTTTTCTCAGTTAGTTGATGAATCTAAGAAGAATAAAAAAACAATCTATTGCTGCTCATACTTGTTTTCCATCCATCCATCCATCCATTTTCCAACCCGCTGAATCTGAACCAAGGTTATTATAGTTAACGAAAACTAAAAACAAAACTGAAACTATTATTAAAAAAACATTTTCGTAAACTGAAATAAAATAATTAACAAAACCGAAATGAAAAACTAAAACTAAACGAAACTATTAAAGTAGCTGAAAAGACTAACTGAAATAAAATAATAATTTACTAAAATATTTTTAGTTTTCGTTTTTGAATGAATATTCTTGCCATTAGTCTTTAACCCTTGTAAGTTTTAACTCTAAAACAGAAAGTCATCCACAATGAGCCGTCCCCGCACATATTCATCCAGTGAACGGTTGCTGGTGACGAAGGGTGGCTGTTCACACAGCATTTGCGGTGACAGAGCGAGCTGAGTGCGAATGTGTAAAGCGTGAGAAATAGAAAGCGATTTGCGTGCCACCTTTCTTTGCGCTTGTTGTATATCAAGATGTACAGTAATTCAAATGGCTGAAATCAGAATGTGCTGGTCAACAAAAACTTTACCGTATGGACAGAAAAATCATGAGTGAGTAACGTTTCAGTTTATTTCTCAGGTGACTGCTTTTTGTTGACAGCAATTCACCTGCCACTTCGCACAGGAGAAATCGTTTTTACTTTCTCATATACGAAGTATAGAGAAAGTATAGTAATCATGAAAAAATTCTTGATGAAAAAAATCTTGACGTTATAGACCTCCCAGAGTCCAAAAATACTGTACTGTTTTTTGGAAGTATGTGTGCGTGCGCACGTGCGTGTATGCATGTGTCTGTGTGTGTGTGTAAACACGATAATTCAAAATAGATAGATGGATGAAATTCGGCATGTGGTTGTTACACCACAGTTGTAGGTCTGTATTAACTTTTGGGCCAAATCCATCACCTGGAAGCTTAACCTGAACACGTACGATTTTTTTTTATTTATGCAGCTGCAGAGTCTGATTTATTCAATATTACTTTAATAATAATTGTTCAATATATTATTCATTTGATTTGTTGGTGATTAATGTTCCTTAATGTACATAATATAAAAATATAATCATTGTCTTGCGGTTTACTCCTCAAATAACTTTCCCCATATCTGAGTATACAAGAAAGTCGAGGGGAGACCACTCACAATTTTTGAAAATAAAACGCCGCTGGTCAAGAGACTGACAAGGTCATCATACAAGATCAGCATATTGTTGCTGACCAATCACTTTTGCTGCCTTACATCCAAACCTGCTGGGGTAGGCTCCAGGTTTCCTGTGATCCTGCTCTGGATAAACAGGTTTAGATAATGTATATATCATTCTTAATCTCAGATGCTGTCTCTGTTGTTTTGTGCCTGTCCGTATTCCTATTACCTACTCTTGCCCTGCTCATTATGGGTTTACTGTCCTTATGGTGGGCTATTCAAGACTCACCACCTCTAACCTTGGCACTATATGCTTGTTGTTCTTTTGTTTCCCTCAATACAGCTAGGTCGGGTCTGCACACTGATTCAAGTCTTAGAGCCCTGTTCTTCCTAAGCCCCTGTGATTTTCATGAAAAAATATTTTAAAAATGATAAAATTGTGTAAAATTATTCATATTCGTTATGTAGTTTTGATTATGCTTGTTTTTATCAGACAAAGACAAAACCATAGTAAACCAGGCAGTGCAGTAAGCTTCCACGAACATTAAACTCGTATCCAATTCTGTCTGATTGTGACACAAAACTAACTCCGTAGGCGCTCCATGCCATAATTACTAAAACTAAAACTGAAGCTAATATATATAAAAAATAAAACAGAAATGTCTTTGTGAAATAAAAACTAAACTAAAACTAAAAATACACGATGAAGGAAAACTAAAACTAAACTGAATTTCCAAGTAAGGTCAGAAAAAATATAGAAATAAAAAATAATATGAAAAGGCAAAACTATAATAACCTTGATCTGAACACAGGGGTCTGCAGGAACCAATCCCAGCCAACACAGGGCGCAAGGCAGGAACCAATCCCGGGCAGGGTGCCAACCCACTGCAGGAATCGCCAATCCACCTAATCTGCATGTCTTTGGACTGTGGGAGGAAACCGGAGCACCCAGAGGAAACCCACGCAGACACGGGGAGAACATGCAAACTCCACGCAGCGGAGGACCCGGGAAGTGAGCCCAGGTCTCCTTACTGCGAGGCAGCAGCGCTACCACTGCGCCACCGTGCCGCCCTATACTTGTTTTAGGGACCATTAATACTCGTAAAATTAACAGTCATATTTGTAAGAGCAATAATCAAAATTATAATGTTACAGATTACCAAAATGCTTGCACGCCCTTGAAACAGCAGCACATACTGTGTATATGAAGTTAGTGTAATCTGAGTCTGCACACATCATCTGAAGAAGTGGAAGGATGCACCTTTTAAGTAGGACATTTGCCCTATTGAGTCTAGTTAAACAAGGCATCATAGTTTATGTGAAATATTTAAAACCAGAAGTGAAAGAAAGAACGAAGACCATCTAAACTATTAAAATGTGGCCACAATATTCTGTGTCAAAGACATGCAGCTGCCCAGACCTCCAGCAAGGGTGACAAATACATGCTTCAGGATCTAGATAGCAGTGATGGCACTGACAGAAAAACAAAAAATCAGGTGGAGGGATCTCAGAAGACACAGTGTCAGCTATAATATGCACGAATGTCATCACTGGTCTTCGAGTAAATGATTGACATCAGGTTTGCTAGGGACCTGCCAGTTCAAGTGTGTAGGACTGACATTATGCAATCCAAATCAGACCCTCTAATGTGTTCTTAGGGTCATTTCCAGATTAAAGACGAGTTTAATCCATTCTTTTCCTCTTAGCACTGGACCCTGCAATGGAAGGTTGATGATAACATCAGGAAACAAGGATGAGATCTTAAGATGAATGAAAACAACAACAACAAAGAATAAGAAGAAAGGACACACCTGAAAGCCTGTGACTATGAAAATGTTTAACAGTAAAAATAAGTGCAGTAAGGTATGAAGCACTTAATTATAAGTAAAATCAATCTCAACAAGATATGTAACAATAGAATGTGCTCCTATGAGCACAAAAGAAATTAAAAGTAACATTTAATTAAAGGTGATCACAGAAGTATGATTTCCAAATATGCAAATATGCTAGCTATATAAAGATTTCTATTGTAGAGTTACGAGTATTCAGAATCTGGTCAGACAGCTTACTGATAAAAGACTAAATGAATCTAAAGCAAATATGTAAAACCAGAAAATCTCTGCATTTGTAAGTGGGATTTAACCCTCAGCAGCTTGGTAAGCAAGTTGTGATACAATTGCTTTAATCCACATATATTCTATTGTATGATTGCCCATACTATGTACTGTATGTAGTCATTGAATACAAATACATTCATTTTGTAAAATGGAGGAATTGCTTAAACGTCTCATTGCGAATTTCAAGAAATGATTTGACAACTTCAGAATCCCACGTTAAGTGTTGTTATTGTCTGAACCCCTTTGTATTCGCTGGCACTGGCACATGCACAGTGAAAGTCAGGATTGTACAGCCCAGTATCTGTGAAATGCCATTCAAGCTGGAGATCATTCAGTTACAGATCAAAATCATGTCCAATGAGGTGGAAATGTGCATGTTTTGGATGCAGTTGGCACCAGGGTATACTAATTGTAACAGACTTGACAGTTACATTTTGTGAGTCAGGATTTTCAACAATGAATCTCACTAAGAATCAGAGATGCAGCAGACTCACAAACAGGCACCTCAACCAAAGCATGCACAGGGCTCTGGCTTCCCACAAACCTGTCTTCAGAAAACTCACAAAGGACCTGCACTGTCACACATCCCACTAACAAGGTAGACTTGTAACATTCATTACATTTCATAATTGCTGTTAGTTGTTTATTCTTTCTAGGCAATATGTGGTAAAAAACACATATTTGAAATCTGACAAACAATAAAGCAGACAAAAAGAAAATAATTTGTAAAATGATTACAAGAAGCAGTTAGGGCCTGTCTCTGACACACTTTTTCTAAAAGTGACCCACAGATTCAGGGCTTTGACTATCAATGGATTTAGTGGAAAGACTGTACGCATAGCAATCATCAACCAGATAGAAAACAAGACAAAGTTTCGGTGGAATCCTATGCCAACCTGAAAAGGTCTTGACTTGATGCCAATGGTGCAAACACTTCTCGCTTTTTTTTTTGCTCAAATACAGGAAAGACAAGTATCCAGTGAATAGCTATATGGTCATAACATGAGCGGAAAGAAATGCAAACCTCTTTTGAACCTTAAAATATCTATGCAAGAACACAGAAAATCAATTGCTCCTCTTAGATATGATGTTCTACTACTTGTCAGTTTTGAACTAATTTCAGTACCCTGACAAGGCCTTTCCTAGGAAAAGGTCAGTGACTAGAACATCAATCCTGTCTGCCATTTGCTGTTCCTGCCACAAAATAATAGAGGTGCACTATCCAGAACACCCTCTATAATAGCACCCATATGGCCTTGCCACTATGGATTTTTTAGCTACAGTAAAAACTGACATCAAACGATTTGCTCAAACTTCACTAACACTGCCTAAATAATAATTCAAATGATTCAATTCTTTCTTTTTTTTTTTTTGAAAGATAGGGTTTGGTGCTTGAAATTCTATTGGGTGACTTTAGTTCTTATGAGGGGCACACACCTTAGCAGTGTGATCAGGAGGAATGGCCTCTTTGACTTTTATGCAAGTAGTGAGTTATTAGACTTCTATGCTAGTCATATTTGTTCATTCCAAACATAATATCAAGCCAAAAGAATTTTAGTATGTCTACCACATATCCCAGAAACTATGAATTCCTGTGATTCTTAACAATTTCCCCTGCACTGTTATTACTATAGGGTGGTCTAGATCTAACTATGCAACTTTTAATGCAATGCAATACAATAATTGGACCAACCTGTAATAAGTTAAATTATGATCACTTAGTTTAATCGAGGGTGAATGTCTAGGCATACATTAAGCAGAAACAAAAATTTTACATGACTAGATGGAATGAAACTACACAAAAAAACTCTTTGCATAAATGATGTGGCATTTCTGTGTATGTTATGTCATGTCCCTGCAGGATGAACAAATTCATTGATGATTGTTAGTCACTTAATAAATAGGATGTTTGTTTGCTCAGGTGGCACTGTCTCATAAAACCTGCAAGGTATTTTTGAGTTGGATATCCAAATATAGTGTTGTTGCTGTTCCAATTTTGAAACTGACTGGTTCTTCATAAATAAATAAATCACTACATGCCTGTGGACAGAGTGAACATCTCACAATGTGAACTATGGGGTAGAAAACATTCAAACACAGCAGAACAAAATACAATTAGTGGTATAGCCTTCATGGTCAAAGACATGGGACATAAGCTCTACTAAGCAGCAAATGTGAGAAGTTTTAAGGCTTATTTTCAAATGGGAAAATGACTTCTGTGTTTTATTAAAATAAATCTTTCAGGAAACTATAAAAATAAGTTTGAGAAAGAGAGCTATAAATAGTCAGTTTAGCCCTAAACATTTTAAACATGGCAAGACCTTCAACAAGGACTTACCTCATGCCTCACCACAATTATCAGGCAAATTCCTAAAGTACATAATCTCCTCTAACCTTTTATGAACAAGGCCGCAAAATATTTAAACATTGTCATCTGGGGTGGTTGCTCCTCACTCAACTGTAAAATGCTCTTTTTTAGGGCAGAATGTTGGGCTCCAAGGAACTGATCCACCTAATGCTAAGATCACTCTCGACTGCTAACAACTTGTGTGTGCACTGGAGATGAAAGTGAGGCAAAAGGAAAAACATTTTTGACAAAACATTTTGTTACAACACAGGATTCCAGTACAGTGATCCCTCGCTATATCGCGCTTCGCCTTTCGCGGCTTCACTCTATCGCGGATTTTATATGTAAGCATATTTAAATATATATCGCGGATTTTTTGCCGGTTCGTGGATTTCTGCGGACAATGGGTCTTTTAATTTCTGGTACATGCTTCCTCAGTTGGTTTGCCCAGTTGATTTCATACAAGGGACGCTATTGGCAGATGGCTGAGAAGCTACCCAGCTTACTTTTCTCTCTCTCTCTTGCGCTGACATTTTCTGATCCTGACGTAGGGGGATTGAGCAGGGGGGCTGTTCGCACACCTAGACGATACGGACACTCATCTAAAAATGCTGAAAGATTATCTTCACGTTGGCTACCTTCTGTGCAGCTGCTTCGTGAAGTGACATGCTGCACGGTGCTTCGCATACTTAAAAGCTCAAAGGGCACGTATTGATTTGTTTATCTGTCTCTCTCTATCTCTCTCTAACTCGCTCTCTCTCTCTCTCTCTCTGCTCCTGACGGAGGGGGTGTGAGCTGCCACCTTCAACAGCTTTGTGCCGCCGTGCTTCGCATACTTAAAAGCCAAACAGCACTATTGATTTGTTTGCTCCTTTGAAGAGGAAGATATGTTTGCATTCTTTTAATTGTGAGACTGAACTGTCATCTCTGTCTTGTCATGGAGCACAGTTTAAACTTTTGAAAAAGAGACAAATGTTTGTTTACAGTGTTTGAATAACGTTCCTGTCTCTCTACAACCTCCTGTGTTTCTGCGCAAATCTGTGACCCAAGCATGACAATATAAAAATAACCATATAAACATATGGTTTCTACTTCGCGGATTTTCTTATTTCGCGGGTGGCTCTGGAATGCAACCCCCACGATGGAGGAGGGATTACTGTAATACACTCTATAAGCATTAGGCACATCATGACCAACAATCAAGCAGAGTAAGTCAGTCAAGCATTCCTTGGAAAAGAATGTACAGTACTTTTCCTCAATATTTTCGGTAACTGACCAAACTTTTTGTTTGAGTACCCAGGCTTGTAAGCAGGAGTCCTTGTTAAATGATGTATGCTCTTTTAGAAATCAGGGACCACTGTCTAAGTTTTCTTGTTTGAAAGCACTGCCCCCATGCTTTATAAAACATTGAAGAGGCATGTCAACCAAGACACCTGAACAATATCCATCACTTTTAGTAAGTTTGCCATGAGCTCAATTACTGCTACTAATTTCTCACAACTTGTACAGTAACCTTAGCAGTAAAAATTGACATAAATCCATTAGATGCTGTTAGAAAAAAAAAAACTCTGCTCCTTAGGAACAAGCTGATAGAGATGGGAGTTGATTCATACCTGGTGGCATGGATCGTGGACTATATTAAAGACAGACCTCAGTATGTGCGTCTCAGGAACTGCAGGTCTGATATTGTAGTCAGCAACACAGGAGCGCCGCAGGGGACTGTACTTTCTCTGGTCCTGTTCAGACTATATACATCAGACTTCCAATACAACTCAGAGTCCTGCCACGTGCAAAAGTTCGCTGATGACACTGCTATCGTGGGCTGCATCAGGAGTGGGCAGGAGGAGGAGTATAGGGACCTAATCAATGACTTTCTTAAATGGTGCGACTCAAACCACCTACACCTGAACACCAGCAAAATCAAGGAGCTGGTGGTGGATTTTAGGAGGCCCAGACCCCTCATGGACCCCGTGATCATCAGAGGTGACTATGTGCAGATGGTGCAGACCTATAAATATCTGGGAGTGCAGCTGGAAGATAAATTAGACTGGACTGCCAATATTGATGCTCTGTGCAAGAAAGGACAGAGCCGGTTATACTTCCTTAGAAGGCTGGCGTCTTCAACATCTGCAATAAGATGCTGCAGATGTTCTATCAGACGGTTGTGGAGAGCGCCCTCTTCTACGCGGTGGTGTGCTGGGGAGGCAGCATTAAGTAGAAAGACGCCTCACGTCTGGACAAACTGGTGAGGAAGGCAGGCTCTATCGTTGGCATGGAGCTGGACAGTTTAACATCTGTGGCAGAGCAACGGGTGCTCATCAGGCTCCTATCAATTATGGAGAATCCACTGCATCCACTAAATAGTATCATCTCCAGACAGAAGAGTAGCTTCAGCAACAGACTGCTGTCACTGTCCTGCTCCACTGACAGACTGAGGAGATCATTCCTCCCCCAAACTATGAGACTCTTCAATTCCACCAGGGGGTTAAACGTTAACATTTAACATTATACAAAGTTATTGTCTGTTTTTTTTTTTTTTTAACCTGCATTATTATCAATCATTAATTTAATATTGTTTATTGTATCAGTATGCTGCTGCTGGAGAATGTAAATTTCCCCTTGGGATTAATAAAGTATCTATCTATCTATCTATCTATCTATCTATCTATCTATCTATCTATCTATCTATCTATCTATCTATCTATCTATCTATCTATCTATCTATCTATCTATCTATCTATCTATCTATCTATCTATCTATCTATCTATCAAAATACTCTCATATCCAAGACATCACTTCACACATTGCTACCACTCATGAATTACACCACTACTGATCTTCCAAATCCCAAGACCCTCCTATTAATATTTAAAATAACACTTTCTGATTAACTTGATGGGTTCCTTCAATGTTTGTTCAACCAAAATATCCTAGGACTGTTGCCTTGACACTAAGCTTGTAACGATAGGTGATACCATTGGCAATCAACAACCAATTACTTACATCTCCAATGGATGTTCTGGAGCCGATAATTTGAACCCTGTCATTGTACATATTTTAAATACCCTATTTACAACAGGCACTTGTATCCTGATTGAATAGCCATAAGCTGTAAACACATTGTACTCACATTGCACTTATATTGGGTCTTCTTTAACAGAAATATGCAAATCTGTTTACGTTTTACTTCACAAAATGCAAATTAGCAATTTGACAACCTCTTCTGTTTTGGGGTTCAGTCTTGAAGATGCCTCACTTTATACAATTTACATTTTTATTGATAATGATGGCTACTAAAGAAAATGTTCACAACATATTGTTAAGAGAAGACAAGAAAGACAGAGGACGTACTGTAATGTTGCAATTATGACTGCTCTTGCCTTAGCCTCAAGTGTGCTGCGGTCAGTCTGGATGCATGAAAAGAATCAGTATGGTGAAATAAAATTCTGCTTGAATAGCTCAATAACTGTTACTGCTGCTTATTCTTTGGAATAAGAGTTGTGCACTCTGATCAGCTCTGCAGAATACTTGAAACTTAGTACAGCAGTGCAATACCTCAGATATCCCCATCACTGCAACAAAAAGAATTTATCAGATTATTACAACTAAAAGGACTGCCACCTAATTTAACTCCAGGCTATAACTGACCTTTTTATGTACAGGTGTGCCATTTTGGAGGAGATGAAGGCTGACATATGTGGCTCAGAAAGAAAAATACTTATTATGGTTTAAAAAGAAATGTTGGCGAGAACATGTACAAAAAACCTAATTTATTCACTAAATCATGTGAAACGGCCGAGCTATCTTTGTGTCCATCTCATACTACCCTATTTATATTTGTGTGTTTTTTTTAATTTGGAAGCACTGATGATGGTTGGTTAGATAAGACTTCAGAGCTTGTGCTAGCAGCATTGGATAAACATGCATTGTCTGCCTGACTGTGTGTATTCACAAATGACTATGTAAGTCTTTTGTCTGTGAATTTTTCACAAGAATGAAATTCCTGGTTTGTCAATAAATAACTTTGGTTAAGTCATTTGTTTTGAAGACAAACTGTTGCGTAATAGGTGAGGAGGATTTCTTCTTAGCACACCATTCACCCATCTGTGCATTTCTATATTAAACAAGGTATTTTCGTACCTTATTACAGTGCATGGCTGTTAACAATGAGGTCATCCTGTGGCCAAATTGAAAATTACAGGAATTGCTAAAAAGCAACATTTATTTACTCCTTTAAAATAATGAAGCTCCCCGCGCCCAGTCCCCAAGATTACATAGTCAGTCGTCAATGTCTAAGGGGACGATTGATCGACCTGAGAATTTTACACACCGCCCTGCCCTACTTGATAGAAACTGATATTTGGCTTCTGCTACTCATACCACCTCCTGTACTGGAGTCTCCAGAATCTCTATGCCCAATATGTGCCATGACATATGATGTAGATAAAAGTCTTCTGGAGATGAGAGCTGAGCTTAACCCAAACAAACGTCAGTCAGTCAGTCATTGTCCAACCTGCTATATCCTAACACAGGGTCATGGGGATCTGCTGGAGCCAATCCCAGCCAGCACAGGGCACAAGGCAGGAAAAAATCCCGGTCAGAGTGCCAGCCCACCGCAGGGCACACACACCCACACACCAAGCACACACTAGGGACAATTTAGGATCGTCAATGCACCTAACCTCTTTGTTAGGTAACAGTCTTTGGACTGTGGGACGAAACCAGAGCACCCGGAGGAAACCCACGCAGACATGGGGAGAACATGTAAACTCCATGCAGGGAGGACCCGGGAAGCAAACCCAGATCTCCTTACTGCGAGGCAGCAGCGCTACCACTGTGCAGCCCTCAAACAAATTTGTACTTAAAATACACTATTTATTGTTCTTTTTTGTTTGATGCTTTTGTTCAGGACACACCGTCCACCTTAATAAAAAAATGACAAGTGCGTGTGTGTCAGTCTGTTTGCTATGGCTCTGTTATCTAACAGATGGCACATCTCAAACATTACCACTGCTTTTACAAATCCTGTACCAAATGCCATGTAACAGAAACATAGCGACCCAGCAGGCACACTGCACTGCAAAAGATAACGCTGAAAACATCCAACCGGACGGACAGAAATCAGCTTATCCACCTTAATAAAAAGACAAGTGTCTGTGTTGCATTATGCTGGTCTGGTTGTTATGTCTCTGTCATTCTAACAGGCTGAGCATCACAAGCATACTGTATGTAGTAATAAAATGCATTACTGTAAATGTTTGTGATGCATGATGTCTTCGAATGACAAATGCAAAGTATTTTACATATATTCCAAAACTGAGGGTGTACTGCAAACATTAACCCTGAGGTCTATGTTGATTTCAACCTGTCTTCAACCTGTAAGCATGGGAAGAATACTGCAAAATGCTAGAACAGTTTTCCATGACAAATGAGAATATAGAAGGGGACAGAAAAAGAGTGATCCTCATCAGTGTTGTAGAAGTGCAGACATACTATTTAATAAAAATCCTCCTGAGCCCAGTGAAAAGGACTGGAAATGTGCTGAAAATGTATACAAATGAGCTAATACACATATTGGGAGTAGCAGATGTAAATGTCACGTATTAAGAGCCTTACTTCTACAAACTAACTTCAAGTTCTACAAACTTACTTCTGGCAAAAGTAAGAGGAGCGGAACCTGATTTATTAAGGAGAAGCTTAAATGTTTGGACATTGTTTTACAATCTACACTGATCATAAACCTCTTGTAACATTGTTTAAATAAAAGAAACCTGTACCACAGAGTACTTCACACAGAATCCACGAATGGTTTATCTGGCTCAGAGCATACAGTATGAATATAAAATCATTTTTAAATCTGGAAAAAGTCACATTAATGCAGATGCATTGAACGGACTGCTATTGCCAGAGATATGGAAGGACAGTGACACTGACAAGCAAATGTTAATGATGGATTTTTTAGAGGATTCTCCACTGCAGGCTGAACATGTAAAACTTGACTTCAAAAGATATTACATTATTTTAGGTTCAGGAATAGATACATAACTGTTGCCCAGAAATAACAGAACCAAACTTAAAGCCATACTATTCTAGAAGAGAAGTTCTAAGTGTGCAAGTGGATGTATATTGTGGGGAGCAAGAGTGTTTGTCCCACGGCAAGGTGACAATCTATTATGGAAACAACATGCTGGTCTGTCAAGAATGAAAGGATTGGCAGGATTCTATGTCTAGTGGTCAAGGGATGGATCAAGATGTTGAAAAAGAGGTAAAAGTGGGAAGAGTGTTAGAAACATGGGAAATCACCGTCTAAAGCAGGGGTAGGCAATGTCGGTCCTGGAGTGCCGCAGTGGCTACAGGTTTTCATTCCAACCCAATTGCTTAATTAGAAACCAATCATTGCCAATCTCAGACCTTATTTAATTTTATGGCTTGTTAGTCTGTGCAATGTAAGGCTCTTATATCGTAGATTTTTTTTCCTTTCCAAGGATATCATCCAAATGATTTGAAGCCTAAAACAGATCATTTTCAGTCTGTCACATTTTTCTAATAAGTGTTTTATTAAATCAAACAGTGCATGATGAACACACACAGATGTAATTGGAAAAAAGCTAGCTGGAGAACTGCTGGCTGCTTTGTCTTTTACATCTTATTGCTAATAAGGAGCAATTAAAACACTGAATTCAGCAGTTTAAGATTGAAATAAGCAATTAAGGTTGGAGAACCTTAACAAGCGAGACCACTAAAATGAAGCATCAAAATGTCACTTAAGCAATAATTGAGTTCTCGTTAAGGAACATTGCCCACCCCTGCTCTAGTCTTTTGACTTGTTCCTACCCTTTCCAATACAATTACAGATTACAGCCCAAAGAGACACCAAGACCCAAAACACTTAATTCTGGAGCATGGTAGAGATCAGTTGACACATGACTATAATTTGTCTTAGAGCAGGGGTGGGCAATGTCGGTCCTGGAGAGCAACAGTATGTGCAGGTTTTTGTTCCACTCAATTATTGCTGATGAAGCACATATTGCTTACGTGACATTTTGATGCTTCATTTTAGTGGTCTCGCTTGTTAAGGTTCTCCAACCTTAATTGCTTATTTCAATCTTAAACTGCTGCATTCAGTGTTTTAATTGCTCCTTATTAGCAATAAGATGTAAAAGACAAAGCAGCCAGCAGTTCTCCAGCTAGCTTTTTTCCAATTACATCTGTGTGTGTTCATCATGCACTGTTTGATTTAATAAAACACTTATTAGAAAAATGTGACAGACTGAAAATGATCTGTTTTAGGCTTCAAATCATTTGGATGATATCCTTGGAAAGGAAAAAAAATCTACAATATAAGAGCCTTACATTGCACAGACTAACAAGCCATAAAATTAAATAAGGTCTGAGATTGGCAATGATTGGTTTCTAATTAAGCAATTGGGTTGGAATGAAAACCTGTAGCCACTGCGGCACTCCAGGACCGACATTGCCTACCCCTGGTCTAAAGCATTACTACATGATTGGAAATGGCCAGAGAAACCCTAGTTAAGAATTCATTTAGATTATGCATGACCTTTGTTTGGGGAAAATGTTGTTAGTCATTGTGGATGCCAGTTCTAAATGGACAGATTCTGTTGCAGTGAATTCATCTACAATGAAAGCAACCAATGAAAAGCTAAGACAAAGTTTGAATCTACATGGAATTCCTAAAATGCATGTTTCAGATAATTAGACATGTTTTACTAGTGCAGAAATTGCTACATTTAGAAAAGCCAATGGAATAGTCTGTGTCACCTCAGTGCCTTTTCACTCTTCATTCAATGGCCTTGACAAAAGGATAGTGCAGGCTTTGAAGGAGGGGATGAAGAAAATGGAAGGAGATGTGATAGATACAAGATTGTCAAGATTTGTATTCAACTATCAGGTCATATCTCATATGACTACAGAGTTATCTCCTGCGAAATGTTAATCCTTGATTGTTAAATGTTACATTTGACCTTCTTATGCCTAATTTAAAAGGTAAAATTGAAAAGAAACAATAGAAGCAGAGCAAAACAGTTGACTGAGGCAGGAAACTGAGAAGCTTTGAACCAGAAGACGAGGTACGGATTAGAAATGACATTTGTGAACCTAAATTGATCCTGGCTATTACAAAAAAATGTATTGGTACTGTTTCTTACACAGTGGCTATATATACCCCAGGGTCATTTAATGAGGAGGCATGTTGATCAGATAAAAGCAAGATATGTAGATGATCTTATAAATTTTTGAAACTAACATAAATTCAAGCAAAACAATGAATTCAGAATTCCCTGCAGATGCAATAAGCAGTGAACCAACCATTCCGTTAGAAAATCTGTTAGAGGACTCAGTTCAAAAGGACATTAGGGAGTCAAGCACCAGTAATAACAAAGAGGACTCAGGGGGAATTCAGAACTATTAAGATGGTCGGACCAGAAGAGATGTCCTCCCACTAAACAGATTATATTAATTAAAAGTGAGATTGCTGGAAAGGAAAAAAGATGCACTCATTAGAGGTTTAGTTAGTACATAGATTTTTTTTTCAATACAGTGATATACAATATATGAAAAAAGTATTAAAAATTGCTGCGTTATATTGTTAGCTTTTATTCAGCCTAGGGAGAGGAGGATTTAACTAAGCAGCATTAACAATCTGCAGTCCTAATTGATATTAGCAGGTGGGTGATTCTGAGAGTGGGTGGTAGTTTTATTTTTGAGATGTGTTCTAGAAGGTTGAGATAAGAGCATACAATGTAAAAGATAAAGACAGTGTTCATATGTTGTTGATTCAATAATTAATTGATAATACAGTTACTGTGTAGTATTGCTACTTTCATAAGAAGATTCACACAGGAACACTTTTTCTTTTTTGATCATTCTGTCTTACTCTTCAACAGACACTGGATCACAAGCCTTTCTTGACTTCTGTTGCCCCCATGCCCAGTCATTATTCAGGGAGTGCATGTGCAGGGGGTGCACTGCTATTAGCACATGATGGTTCATGATAGGTTGGACTGGTGTGGTAACACAGACAAACTAAATAAGTAATGTGGTTAGTGTCATTCATTACGTATTCTATAACTCTATGACTGCCAGTGTGATTTTCTACACTGTGGTGTGCCGGGCTAGTAACATGACTTTGAAAGAAGTCCTTTGGATCAACAAAGAAGGCATGGTCAGTTATAGGATTTACTCTGAACACACTGGAAGTCGGATGAAGAAACAGGTTGATGGCTTTTATGAACAATGCTGTAATTCTGTCTCTGACATACTCTCACTGAATACTTTTAGACAACAAATTACTCAGAAGAAGTGTGTCAAGAAATGCTATCAGGGCTCTTTTATACACCTCACTGTGACTACTCTCTTATCATTAGCCAAGTCAGAAGTTTTCTTCTTTTTTGTAATTTTTGTGTGTATTTAAGGGAGGCTTTTGTTATAATTTTTCTTGAGCTTCTATAAAAAGATACATTTCCCCTTGAGATAAATTAAGTACTATTTAAGCCCCTCCAACATGCAAGGTGCATTCAATGATTGACAGAAATGTAATCATCGGAACATTTTTGTTTTTGATTACTTAAAACTAAAACCACATCATCAGCCATTCTTGTCTTAAAGTTTTCTTTTTGATAACATGTTATATCTAAATAACAACCAATAACTGGGTGTATTTATAATTTCAATAATCCATATTACTAACCGAGAATAAACCGGATATGGACGCAGGGACACGGCGATGGGACCATGAGACGTACTGCGCAGGCGCGCGTCTCATAAACCTTAAGCGAAGTCGTATCCACCACGAACGAAGGAGTCACGGCCCAAGAACGAAAGAGCTCAACTAACGTGAATGAGAAATGAAGCAACAACGCGCCCATAGCTACCACTAACGACACAACCACACAAAAAAGAGGATTCTGCGCTGCACCCCAGAGTCAAACGTGAGAGGCTACGGAGGCCCCACAGGTCCACAAAGATAGTACGAAAGGCGCAGGCGTCACCGCCATATTGTGAGTGGCACTACTGCAGAGTGAAGTTAGGAATAATGTGCTGCTTGGGATTGTACAAACCGCTGAATGCTTTACACCAAATTCAAACACAATACAGCTCAACGATACAAACACGAGCCCACCTGGATAAGATCAATGAACGCAGGCGCCTACAACGCACGTCTGAAACTGCGGAAGCAAAGCAGGCACGGGTTCAAAACAAAAGACCACAACTGACGGAGATAAATAATCTCTTTCAAATCTATTTCGGGTTACCCAAGACCAGGGGTTGGCGAGCGAAGCGAGCAGGGGGCGGAGCCCCCTAATAATGTATAAACAGCAAGTTTGTACTCACAAATGTGCAGCAGATTCAAAAAGTATTCAGAACCTTTCACTTTCTGCACTCTTTATCATACTGTAATTTTCATTTTAAATGGACAAATATGTCGTTATTTTGTCATTTTTGCCCATCAATAAACACTCAATAACTCATAATTGCAACATGAAAAAATAGCACAGTATAAATCTCTCATTTATATAAGTATTCAGACACTTTGTTGTGGCATTTCAAATTGTGGTCAGGTGAATCTTCTTTCCTTTAATTATCCTCGGGATGTGTTGAAAACTTGATTGGAGTCCACTTGTGTGGCAAATTGAATTAAGCGGACATCACATAAAAAGGCACACATCTGTGTGTAGAAGGTCCCCCAATTCATATTGCTAGTGATGGGCAGAGTGAAGCCTCACAAAGCATCAAAACGTTTGAAGCAACTGTGTCGGAAATCGTATGAAAGCTTCGAAGCATTTGACACTCACCTCTCTAGTGACACCTCCTGGCCATTTTCATTAACGTTACACAAACTCATGATCCACTTCAATGACGTCTGTTAAAACTCTTATTGCTTTTACTGTTTCGCTGCTATAGACTGACAACGAAGAGAAGGGTTCGTCAGCAGCTTCAAGTGTCTGATGTCTAAAAAATATAAATATATATATAACTAATGCCGACAGGCGGAATGCACTATACGATAGATAGATAGATAGAGATGATATTTAATAGCCTTAAATGTTTTCTTTGTTCTGACATAATTAAAACGGAGTAGACGGAAAATAAGGGTTTATCCCTGTACTTTGCCATGATATAGGTAAGCACATTTGAGAAAGAAAAGGTGAAATCCTTAACACTAGAATTACCAGAGTCTACGAAAAAACTCGTAGATCCGGCCCACCTTAAAACCGTTCTCAGCTCTCTTTTGTCTCCTAAATGTGCCGATTAACACGAGCAGCTAGCAGCCGGCTATTCCATCCCCCACCGCCGCAGAACGTTCACTAAGTTTTCCCAGCTCATGCCTTGTTTGATTATCTGGGAGCAACTGCACTGCTGGAGTTTTAGAGTGGAAATAATAGGTCGCTATTTGGAACACACGCAATTCATGTGTGTTCCGTTTCTACAGTAATCTGTGTAAATACATTTTTAAAACAGAAACGTTTTTCATATTTTACTAGTAAATGACAAAATGTAGGCATAAACTATATAATGTATGAAGCCTGAAGTCCAAAGATCAAGTAAACACTTTCACAAAAGGTTCAAGGATGAAACAACATCTTCCGTGGTGTAGCGGTAAGTTTTGCTGACTTGTAATCAAGCGTACCCGGTTCGATCCCCTCTCACTCCTATATTTGCCGTTTTCAGTAGTGAGCTCCTCTTTTTGTTAATATTATACAGTACACACATACATTTGGTTTGCGTCTGTAACTCACGGTGTGCATTTATAGGACTTGTAAAAGTTACCGTTTTTTTTTTTTTTACTTTTATTCTCTCTAAATCACGACCACGATACATACTACCGCCCTCCCGACCACCCCACCAAGGGATCTGACGCTGTTATTTTTATTTGAAACAGAATAACTGGAGATGTGAGTGGTGTTTTGAAACAATGGAACTGGACATTCTCTTATCTGGAGGATATAAAAGTTGACACACAAATGCTGGCGAATCTGCCTTCTTTGTATCTCACCGTCACTTGATTTTTTTTTATTCAGTTTTATTGAGTGTTCCTGCTCATGCTGAATTAGTGTGCACTTTATGGTGTATGATGTCAAAAAAAAAAAAAAAAAAAAAAAAAAACAGACGTAGGTATATATGATACAGTAATCCCTGGTAGAAGGTGCATAATATCACCTAGACCATGCATGAATTTGTGCAAATAAAATGTGCATGCATGTGTGTATGTATGTTTGTGTACCAACTTCTAACAAAACACTTTCCAAAATCCAAATCTTTATAAGAAGTAAACAAAATACATAAGCATTTTAAGGGATGACAAATACAGTAATCCCTCCTCCATCGCGGGGGTTGCGTTCCAGAGCCACCCATGAAATAAGAAAATCCGCGAAGTAGAAACCATATGTTTATATGGTTATTTTTATATTGTCATGCTTGGGTCACAGATTTGAGCAGAAACACAGGAGGTTGTAAAGAGACAGGAACGTTATCCAAACACTGCAAACAAACATTTGTCTCTTTTTCAAAAGTTTAAACTGTGCTCCATGACAAGACAGAGATGACAGTTCCATCTCACAATTAAAAGAATGCAAACATATCTTCCTCTTCAAAGGAGTGCACGTCAGGAGCAGATAATGTCAGAAAGAGAGAGAAAAGCAAACAAATCAATAGGGCTGTTTGGCTTTTAAGTATGCGAAGCACCGCGGCACAAAGCTGTTGAAGGCGGCAGCTCACACCCCCTCCGTCAGGAGCAGGGAGAGAGAGAGAGAGAGAGAGATAGAGAGAGACAGAGTTTGTTTTTCAGTCAAAAATCAATACGTGCCCTTCGAGCTTTTAAGTATGCGAAGCACCGTGCAGCATGTCGTTTCAGGAAGCAGCTGCACAAAAGATAGCAACGTGAAGATAATCTTTCAGCATTTTTAGACGAGCGTCCGTATCGTCTAGGTGTGCGAACAGCCCCCCTGCTCAATCCCCCTACGTCAGGATCAGAGAAAGTCAGCGCAAGACAGACAGAGAAAAGTAAGTTGGGTAGCTTCTCAGCCATCTGCCAATAGTGTCCCTTGTATGAAATCAACTGGGCAAACCAACTGAGGAAGCATGTACCAGAAATTAAAAGACCCATTGTCCGCAGAAATCCACGAACCAGCAAAAAATCCGCGATATATATTTAAATATGCTTACATATAAAATCCGCGATGGAGTGAAGCCGCGAAAGGCGAAGCGCGATATAGTGAGGGATCACTGTATTTGGAATTATTCGTTTTATGACCTGTATAGTAAATTTCGGAAAACTTTGTGGCACGGATGCAACATTATTAATATTATTCATATTCATTCGCATAACATCTTGCGGTTTGTAATCAGTGACTGCGTGTTTTTTTTTCCCGATCTTACCCCCCTCCCGCCCCCATCTGAAAACAGCGCAAGTACAGACGCAAACCAAGTGTGATCAAGAGTCACCGGTTCGATCCCCACTCACTCCTATATTTGCCGTTTTCAGTAGTAAGCTGCTCATTTTGTTAATATTATACAGTACACACCTGCACTTGGTTTGCGTCTGTACTTGCGCTGTTACTTAGAGTCAGATCAGGGGGAGGTGGGGTTTGATGTTAGAGTGCATGAGCTTATTCAGTGCTGCAGTATCAACGCACATGTTCATCTTTTTTTTTCTTTCAGTAATAGCGGCAACATAAATCCACACCCAATCTGACGCTGTTTGTTTTCAAATAATATTGCATTAGTGCAATGACGTTTTCACATATATTGTCTCTTTGTTTCAGGTGTGTAATAGGAACCACAGCATAGAGAGAAGCGTGTACATTGTAACAGGTACACACGTTGTAAATGTAGGAAAGACTATCCTTGCGTGTGTGTGTGAACTGTTAACATTTGAATCTGATGATTGCATATAGCGCTGAAGTTACTGCTCTGTACTATTCTGTCCCCTGCATGTCCTGGAGTACAAAAGAAACAGCATACAGCAACATGTGGGGACTGGCAAGATCGGGAAAAAAAACACGCAGTCACTGATTACAAACCGCAAGATGTTATGCGAATGAATATGAATAATATGAATAATGTTGCATACGTGCCACAAAGTTTTCCAAAATGTACTATACAGGTCATAAAACGAATAATTCCAAATATCATATATACCTACGTCTGTGTTTTTTTTTTTTTTGTTTTTTTTTTTTGACATCATACACCATAAAGTGCACACTAATTCAGCATGAGCAGGAACACTCAATAAAACTGAATAAAAAAAAATCAAGTGACGGTGAGATACGAAGAAGGCAGATTCGCCAGCGTTTGTGTGTCAGCTTTTATATCCTCCAGATAAGAGAATGTCCAGTTCCATTGTTTCAAAACACCACTCACATCTCCAGTTATTCCGTTTCAAATAAAAAGTAACAGCATCAGATCCCTTTGGGGGGAAGGGTTGGGAGGGCGGTGTTTTAAGCTTAGTTCACTCCGGTAATCAGTTATCCCTCTTAATACAAAGAGTCTCCGAGCACAGGTCTTTTCTTGTGCTTACTTTCTCTTTTTATTTTTTTCTTGCGCATCCCGATGATGTCACACACTCAAATTACAATTCAACCATATATGGTCTGTCACATCCTGCTGACCGTATATAACATATTGTAACATCTTTCCTTTTTTTTTTTTTTTTAAATACTAGAAACAACATAACATTACAACTTGTGCATCACAACATAACAGTGTATACTCAAAATTATACTTCAGTATAAATCAGTCAAACATATTTAAACAAAATCTCTCAAGTGTGTTGGTCTCTTAACTATTCTGCCACTTCTAGTTATCACAATGCTGTTGCTGGTGTCTGAATGGTTTGTGCGAGTTATGCATGACTCTGGTACTGCCTTTGAATGTCCGTCATTTGGATGCTTAGTCTGCTCCTGCTTGACAGTTGTGTTCCGTGTGTCTGCTCTCTGTGGTCCTCCTGGCACAGTCCTGAGATGTTTCCGATTTCTCCGTACAACAGTTCCATTTTCCAACTTGACAGTATATGATCGGTTATTGGTCATTCTTTCCACCTTTGCCGGTGTCCAATGTGCTCTACGCTTCGTGTCCAACTGAACGCTTACTTGTTCACCCTCCTTCAGAGGTCTAAGATCTTTCGCTCCTCTGTCGTAGTAGTAGGCTTGTTTGCGTTGGTTGACTTCTACCGCATGCTCTGTGTTCACAACACCTGGCTGCAGGAGGCTGTCCCGTGTCGGCAGTAATGTCTTAGTTCTTCTGCTCATGAGTCTTTGAGCAGGACTGGCATTGAATCCCTGGGATGGAGTATTCCTGTGCTCTAGTATAGCCAGGTATGGATCCGCTTTCGCTCTCGTAGCTTTTCCCATGAGCTGTTTGGCCGTCTTAACCGCCGACTCGGCTTTGCCATTGCTTTGCGGATATGCAGGAGACGATGTCACATGCCTGAATTCCCAAGCTATGCGAAACTGTTTGAATTCCTGAGAGCTGTATTGTGGCCCGTTATCAGAGATTACTGTATCTGGGATCCCGTGTCGTGCAAAATGGGCCTTCAGCTTGTGTATCACTGTGCTTGAGCTGGTATCTGGGAGATAATCAATTTCCCAAAAGTTGGAGAAATAATCAACTGTGATGAGATATGCTCTGTTGTTGCATGAAAATAAGTCTGTCCCGACTTTTGCCCATGGTCTTATCGGAATGTCATGTGCGCACATTGTCTCTTTCTGCTGTCGCATATCCACAGTTCTGCAAACAGCACACTTCCCTATGTATTCTCTAATAGCAGCACTCATCCCAGGCCAATATACACAGTCTCTTGCTCTTCGTAAACAGCTTTCCATACCTAGATGTGACGCATGAATTCTCTCCATGATCTCTGTTCTCAGCTTTACTGGTATTAGAGCTCTCTCTCCTCTAAAAAATCACTCCTTCCTGTTCACTAAGCTCTTCTCTTATCGAAAAGAATTGTCTTACCTCTTCTTTCACCTGAGTTTTCTCCTCTGGCCATCCCTGAGCTATCACTTGCTGCAACATCTGAAATGTCTCATCCTTAGCTTTTTCTCTCTGTATCTTTTGTAGAATCCCCTCTGATATGGGTAGGTACTGCAACATGTTGATTGTCTCAATTTCTGTCTCCACTGATCCTTCTGCAGCACACTCTGGTAGGTACGCTCTGCTGAGAGTATCCGCTAGGTGCATCAGTCGACCTGGCACATAGACAACATTAATGTCATATCGTTGCAGTCTCAAAAGCATTCTCTGTAATCTCTTGGGTGCATTAAGCAATGGCTTTCTTATGATGGTTTCCAAGGGTTTGTGGTCTGAATGTACTTCTACTTTCCTGCCATAGGTGTACTGGTGAAATTTCTCCATTCCAAAAAGAATTGCTAGGCATTCTTTTTCAATTTGTGCATATCCTTTTTCTGTGGCTGAAAGGGCTCTGCTGCTATAAGCGACTGGTTGTCCTGCCTGCAAAAGTGCTGCACCCAGGCCTGTCTCAGAGGAGTCACATTGAAGAACCAGGTCATCTTCTGGATTGTAGTACTTCAAAACAGGTGCTGAGGCAATCGTTTGTTTCAATTTGTTGAATGCGTCTTCCTGTACCTCAGTCCACTCCCAAATCAAGTCCTTGTGTGTCAGTTGCCTCAATGTGTCACAGGTGTCTGATAAGTGTGCACAAAATTTGGACAAATAGTTCACCATACCTAATAATCTCTGAAGTCCCTTCACATCTGATGGCCTGGGCATCTCCAATATGGCTCTCACCTTCTCTGGATCAATCTTTAGTCCTTCGGAAGTCAGTCTGTGTCCAATGTATGGCACCTCTTTCTGTCTTAGCTTGAGTTTGTTAAAGTTTAGTTTGATGTTTCTGTCTCTACAACGGTCCAGAAGTATTCTTAGTTTTAAATCATGGTCTGTCTCAGCTGCCTCATTGTTGTCGCCTTCCCCACAGACAAGGATGTCATCTGCTATTATCCGAATTCCTGGAAGCCCCTCCAATGCCTGAGTCAACATGTGCTGGAACACTTCTGGAGCCGGGCTGATTCCCATGGGCATTCTAATCTATCTATACCTGCCACATGGTGTTGCGAAGGTAGTGAGGTAGCTTGACTCTTCTGAAAGCCTTATGTGCCAGAACCCGTCCTTCACGTCACACACTGTAAAAACTCTCGCTTTGGTCAGATCGGGGAGAACATCATCTATGGTGGGCAAGGGAAAATTTTGACGTCTCAGAGCTTTGTTTAGTGATCTTGGGTCAATACAAATTCTGAGTTTTCCAGATGCTTTCTTCACCACCACCATGCTGCTAATCCAATCCGTGCTCTTTTCCACCTGAGCTATAATGCCTCTCTCTACAAGACTTCCCAGCTCATCTTTTAGAAGCTTCATTAGTGCCACAGGAACTCTTCGCTTTGGAAGCCTCACCGATTTCACTGCAGGATCTACCTCTAGGTTATATTCTCCTTCCAAGCATCCATCCCCCTCAAATACATCAGCATACTCCCTATGCATGTCGCTCTTGTCCCATGGTTCCTTTTCTCTGCGTCTTTCTGTGGTAACAATATCATCAATTGCCATAATATTTTCATGCTGTATTCTTACCAGATCCATTGCTTGCACGGCCTTGTTTCCCAGCAGGGGCATTGACGAGGTTTCCTCCACTACAATAAACTCCAGCCGGTACAGTTTTCTGTTTCTCGGGTTCCTTATTTTTATTCTGCATTTTCCGACTGGTTTCAGGGTGCTCTTATTATACATGACCAGAATCTGTTCAGTCTTTTCCATCACTGTGTCAGGGTTTAGCAGCTGAACGGGGATTACGTTACAACTGGCTCCGCAATCTAGTTGAAATTTTACTAGTCTCTCTCCTATCAACATGGTTGCAAACAGTTGTTTGTCCTATTTGTCCTCCCTCATTTGCGAACTAAGGCTTAGGATTTTCTGAAACGGTTCCTCTTCTATTTCTGCTACACTGTGTATTTCTTTTCTCTTAATCTCTTTTGTTTTGCATGTGGCAGCAAAATGGTTCTGTTTGCCACATTTTCTGCATTGCTTTCCATAAGCTGGACAACTCAGTTTTTTCCACTCGTGCTGTTTTCCACAGAATTTACACTTAGATGTTAGTGTTTGTTTGGCACCCTGAACTCGTTGGAGTCTCTGTACTGTGTGCACTTCTTCAACTTTCTGTCCCTCGATGGTCATCACATTCTCTTTTGACAGTTCTGATGCTCTACAAATCCTTACGCATTTCTCAAGCGTCAGGTCTGACTCTCTTAATAGACGTTTTCTCACTTGTGAGTTCAGTATGCCGCACACAATTCGGTCTCTAATCAGTGAATCTTTAGCCGAACCAAAATTGCACGTGTCCGCCAGCACTTTCAAATCAGTAATATACTTGTCAATCATTTTGCCTGAGTTCTGATTTCTGGAGAAAAATTTGTACCTTTCTACTGTTTCGTTCGGTGCTGGATTGCAGTGGTTTCTAAACGCGGTTAACAGCCATTCAAACGTCAGTTCACCGGGCAGCGCCTAGCGTCTTACTCAGTTCCCTCCCGGTTTCTCCGATTAGATATTGGAAAACTTTTACCTTCATCTTGTCATCCGCATCTGTAAGCGATAAATCAATGTACAGGGAAAACTCCTCTTCCCATGCTTTCCAAGCTTTTGGTATGTTCATTGCATTCCAGTCAAAATTCGCTGGAGGCTTCAATCCGAAAGCACCCTCCATGTTCGGCGCGCGTTTCCCTTAATCGCTTTTTTTTTTTTTTTCTTTCTTCTTCCGAAGCAATTTACCTCAGTCTCACTTTTCTTATTGGTACTTTACCGCTGCCACCATGTTTTAAGCTTAGTTCACTCCAGTAATCAGTTATCCCTCTTAATACAAAGAGTCTCCGAGACACAGGTCTTTTCTTGTGCTTACTTTCTCTTTTTATTTTTTTCTTGCACATCCCGATGATGTCACACACTCAAATTACAATTCAACCATATACGGTCTGTCACATCCTGCTGACAGTATATAACATATTGTAACAGGCGGTAGTATGTATCGTGGTCGTGATTTAGAGAGAATAAAAGTAAAAAAAAAAAAAAACGGTAACTTTTACAAGTCCTATTAATGCACACCGTGTGTTACAGACGGAAACCAAATGTATGTGTGTACTGTATAATATTAACAAAAAGAGGAGCTCACTACTGAAAACGGCAAATATAGGAGTGAGTGGGGATCGAACCAGGTACGCTTGATTACAAGTCAGCAAATCTTACTGCTACGCCACGGAAGATGTTGTTTCCTCCTTGAACCTTTTGTGAAAGTGTTTACTTGATCTTTGGACTTCAGGCTTCATACATTATATAGTTTATGCCTACATTTTGTCATTTACTAGTAAAATATGAAAAACGTTTCTGTTTTAAAAATGTGTTTACACAGATTACTGTAGAAACGGAACACACATGAACTGCGTGTGTTCCAAATAGCGACCTATTATTTCCACTCTAAAACTCCAGCAGTGCAGTTGCTCCCAGATAATCAAACAAGGCATGAGCTGGGAAAACTTAGTGAACGTTCTGCGGCGGTGGGGGATGGAATAGCCGGCTGCTAGCTGCTCGTGTTAATCGGCACATTTAGAAGACAAAAGAGAGCTGAGAACGGTTTTAAGGTGGGCCGGATCTACGAGTTTTTCGTAGACTCTGGTAATTCTAGTGTTAAATCACAGATGTTATTATTCGATCAAGTATTGAAATATTTCATTTATTAATACTTTACAATATTTTGTGGAGCACAAAATTAACGAGTTCGCTACAAAGAAAAGACGGCGTCAGTGGCTCAACTGACTAAGGTGGTTGCATTTCAAATTCTGAGCGTAGTGCTAGCCCGAGTTCGATCAGAATTAAAGACTCATCAAAATTAATAATAATAAAAAAATGATCAGGAGTGAAATCCTTATAACCAATTTGAACTAAATAATTTTGAAAGATACTGTGGAAGGATCCCGTAAGAGATCTGTTCGGGAATCATCCCCACTTAGAATCGCCATCAAAATGCAATGACTAATTGCGTAAGGCAGCTCACGTATTTACATTAATCCATCTTCTATTCATTGCCATTTGACGTCCATGAACCCCTCCATTGAATAAGGTGATAACAAATCCACTGTGGTAGATCAGGTTGAATTTGCTCTGCTGCACCAAACATTCAAAGGTGTCAATCCAGAGCACATCAGAGAGGCCGAGAGACACGGCGCAGATCAGTCACCGACACACAGACACACACGGGGCACTTCAAGGTGAGCAGTGCATGTATCAAGGACGGCATTAAAGATCCTCTTGAGTGCTGAGGCAACAAAAAGCAGCGGGATAAACACATCTGAACCTGCTGTCGAAAAAGCATTTGCTATTAACAGCAACATCCCTCCCTCGTGAACACATTGTTCAGGTCCGGATAAGGGATCAGTAAAATGTTGCCTTACTCACAGCACAGTGCAATAATAAAACATTTCCTAAAACACATATGAGAGCTGTCCAGTCTGTATGATTCCTAAGCTATCTTCCAGTTATAGAGGTGCAATTCCAGTTACTAACACATTTACCATGTAGCCCCTCCCAAACACTCAAAGTAAGAACACATTCCACCTTATTAATTTAATATTTAAAAATTTAAACCGCTAAACCCGCCATCAACAACTACAATAACAGTTGTAATCATCACTCAAATAATTTTTTTTGTTATAAACATAAAACAAGTTGCCCATTTCCATTTCATATATCTTTACTAGTGTTCTCGCCTTGCTCACGCTCAATCCACAGTGGAATTTGCTGTTAAATGAAAAAAAAAGAAAAACAGACTCTTCTGGGTAACAATTCATAATGGGTAGACGTGGGACCCGAACCCATGCAAGCCTTATTATGGAGCGGCAACGCTACCGCTGCACCACTACTGTTTTCAGCAGAGTGGATGTATATAATGTATGTTTTTTTTATGTATGTATGTATGTATGTATGTAATGAAGACGAAAACAATTATATATAGATGTATACTATATGACATACATTCAGTGTTGCATGAAAACATTGCATGAGGCGAAGAATGGATATTTATGAGTATTATAGTGAGAGATGTGTCGTCACCCGTATTACTAAAGCTCTTCTTTGCAACATTATACATTCTACAAGTCGGCATTTGTATGATGTATAATTTATAGTTTTATTTTTTGCCATAAAGTATTATCGGGCACAATCATTTAAAATGTATTGATCATCCACAAACATTCATTTCACCTGGGAATTCTGTCGAGTTTTTGAACTCTGTTGAAGCCATAGGTACTTCAAACGGAAGCTTGATGAATAATGATTCGAAGCACTAAGCAGACATGTGCACTGGAATTGTCAAGCTTGGTTCGAAGCCTCGAGCAGACATGCGTAGTACTGAGATTGCATCATGACGGGGCTTCAAAGCCTCGAGCAGACATGCGCACTGGGTTAACAAAGGCTTCGAAGCCTCGAGCAGACATGCGTAATACTGAGATTGAATCATCGCAGGGTTTCAAAGCCTTGAGCAGACATGCATAGTACTGAGATTGCATCATGACGGGCTTCGAAGCCTCGAGCAGACATGCGCACTGGGTTAACAAAGGTTTCAAAGCCTCGAGCAGACATGCGTAGTACTGAGATTGTATGATGACGGGGCTTCGAAGCCTTGAGCAGACATGCGTAGTACTGAGATTGCATGATGATGGGGCTTCGAAGCCTCGAGCAGACATGCATAGTACTGAGATTGCATCATGACAGGGCTTCAAAGCCTCGAGCAGACATGCGTAGTACTGAGATTGCATCATGACAGGGCTTCGAAGCCTTGAGCAGACATGCGTAGTACTGAGATTGCGTCATGACAGGGCTTCGAAGCCTTGAGCAGACATGCATAGTACTGAGATTGCGTCATGACAGGGCTTCAAAGTCTCGAGCAGACATGAGCACTGGGTTAACAGAGGCTGCGAAGCCTCGAGCAGACATACGTAGTACTAGGATTGCATCATGACAGGGCTTCAAAGCCTCGAGCAGACATGCGCACTGGTTACTGAATCTTTGTGAAGCCTCAGCACACTCAAAGGCATTGACCTCTATATTTTTGAGAGTCTATCTGACACTTAACTCTCTAGTTATATTTTGTAATTCGTATTGACATTACACACTTCAGTTGATATAGTTAAGTGACGGCCTGAAACTACATTTCAGGTAATTGCTGAGAATTCATTATTGTTTTTGTGGATTGCTGTGATCTCCTTTGTCTGGTACATAGTGTCAAAGATATATTGTCATATATCAACTTTATATATATAAAAAGATTAGGTAAATCATGCAACTTTTTTATGGAACGCTTAATTTTGTTTAAAACCATACGTCATATAGTATACATCTATAAATATAATTTTTTCGTCTTCATTAGGAGAAAACAACAATGATACTCTCGTGTCAATTAAACCAATTTAATGTGCATATATCAAACAACATATTTCTACATCCACCGCAGTAAGAACAGTAGTAGTAGTTCAGTTGTGCGGAGCTCGTTAATTATCACGATTAGGTGGCTCAATGGTATTACAACTGTCTCTCAGTAAAAACACCAGGGCTTCGCGTTGTTGATCCTCCTCTTTTGAAAGTTTTTTTTTTTTTCAATTCCTCCATTTAACAAAATTTTCGAACTTGGACGGATAGCAAGCAAATTGAGCTATCGAGGGAAGGTTGGGCCGCCATAGTCGGGCAGGGGGCACATGTCCCTAATTATATTGTGTAGGTAAAGAGTTTCACTGTAAAACGTAATAAGCTTCATATTTGTGTGTTTGGAGACCTTGGTGTCATACTGAATTTGTATTGTAGAAAAACAAACTACTGTCCAGCATGCCTAAATGTGTCTCTTTGTTTCTGATCGCTATATGGCACTTCCAACTTGGGACAATTCGCTATAAACAGTTTCAGCCAATCAGCCCCTTCTAAACATCCAGAATGACAGTGTGAGCCTTTATTGTAGCGGCGCAGCATCTTCATTTCAGTCAGTCATTGTCCTGTTAAACTATTTACTGTTAAGTGCTGCTTGAGCTACCATTTATAGTACAACAGGTGGCCTACCTAGTTCTTAAATCGATATTGAAATGCACACACAAGTCTCCTAAATTATTTATTGAAATGCCTACGTTTACAGTGTCCATTTTAAGAAGTTGTAGTTTTTACTTGTTCCCATTATTTGGAATTATAATTTCTCAGTGTCACATATTATTTGGTACTACTCGCGAATCCCCCATCATTGAGATTCTGTTTTATATTAATTGAATCGACTATAGCAGACTTGACATCTTCTTAAAATGACTTTATTGATTTGATAATGACAATTAATCGTAAGGTCAAAAATCAAGGAGGATATGAGTTTGCATGGACTGTGCTGTTTCTTTTTTTTTGTGACATCGCATCAGTAGAGAGTGCGTCACATAAACAATGCATTCTGTCCTAAATGACAGCGCACACACTTTTTTATATTTCCTAAAGGCCAATGTGTCTCAGTTTGCTCATTAATATATTTTGACAGTGTATTTTAGTGAGAATGATTATAAACATATTACCCATGTTCATTTCCCATGTAGATATGTAATGTTTGGTGAGAATAAATACAAAAGTAACAACACATATAATAGTTATGTTGCATTGTTTATAATTAACAAAATTCATCGTTTATCTGAACTGTTCTACTTATACAGTCGATTTATTCCACTTCTGAAGGTGTACACTGTCTGTATTCTCCATTGCATTTGCCCCCAGTGTAACATGTGCCAGTGCAACTGAGGGGTGGCAGACAAGCTCACGTAATGGATGACAAGGCACATCCTCGCCCCTGAAGCCCAGGCTCTTGTCGATTTAGTGAATCGTTTCTTAGCCTCTCTGATATGAGCGACATGGGGTAGAGTAGATTCTGGATTGTTATAATACGTGCTACCTTACGCAAAATATGCTCATCAATTTCTTACAGATTCTAGGTGGACACGATTCTGCACCAAGGAAAAAGGTGCCCCATGTAAATCGTTCATAATGTGTCCAAAATATATTTGTTAACTTACAGACAAGTACTACATAACTGTTTTATACAAAATCCTTATTTTAACATATGCGAGCCCCAATTAGGATTTGAACTCGCGTCAGCACACCTTTCCGCTGTAGCAAGGACAACTGCTTTTACGCTTTGAGCCAAAGCAGTTCAACAGACAAGTGAGTGACCAAATTGACTGCTGACTGCGCAGATATTAATGACGTCATTACGCTAGCGTGCCTCAAAATCACGTGACGGGCGCATTTGAAACAAACCTCGAAGCGGTGCTTCGAGCTCCAGTGCTTCGAAAGCTCGACAGTGTCGAAACCTCAGTATTGAGCGGCTCATCACTACATATTGCATGTCAGGAGAAAAACCAAGTCAATAAATCCAAGGAATTTCCTGCAGACCTCCATGATACAATTGAGATGAGGCAGGGGTATAAAAACCATTTCTAAAGATTCAAGTGCTTCGAGAAGCACAGTGGCCTCAATAATTGAGAAACCAAAGAAGTTTGCAAATAATAGGGCTTTCCCTAGAGTTGTCTCTCTGGGCAAAACTGAATAACCAGGCAAAAAAGCCCTTGGTTAGGGAAGTGACCAAAAACCCAATGGTCACTCAAACAGAGCTTCAGAAGTCCTCTTCAGAGATGGGAGAACTTTTTGGAAGGACAACCATGTCAGCAACAGTCCATCAATCAGGTGTTTATGACAGAATGGCTAGATGGAAGCCACTCTTGAGTAGCAGGCATTTAAATGACTCTTAGGCCCTGAGAAAACAATTCTCTGATATGATGAGATGAAAACTGAACTCTTTGGACAGAGTGTCAAACAGGCACTGTTCATCACCTACCCAATACCATCCCTAAGGTGAAGCATGGTGTTGGCAGCACTATTCTTTGGGGGTGCTTCACAGTGGCAGGAACTGGCAAACTGGTCAGAAATGAGGGAAGAATGAATGCAGTCAAACACATAGAGGTCCTTGAAGAAAACATGTTCCAAAGTGCATGCAACCTCAGACCAGGGAGACCGTTCACCTTTTAGCACATCAATAACCTGAAGCATACAGCTGTCACACAAGTGCGCATGGGAGGCGGCTAAAGGGCTTGAGTGACGGCAGTTCTGAGGCATGCCGGGAGGTGGCAGAGTGCACTGACTCTTTTTCTCTCTTTCCTGTAGACCATTCCCGGGAGATTCCATCTGGCTCTCTTGACGTCACTTCCGGGACCGAGCCAATGGAAGGAGACCTTACCGGCTCCGGCCCCTGTGATGTCATTGGCTCGAACCAATGGCTAAAGAACATGGGCCTGATCCTTATGACCTCACTTCCTGTCTTCCCCTTCAAAAGCCTGCCCCTTTTCCCTATTTCCTCAGTCTTGTTTTGGACTCAGTTGTATGCACATCAGTGCTGTTTATTTGATAAAAAAACGACTTTGCAGCCAGGATACCATATTATACGGGTGGCTGCCCCAAACCTTTATCTGAGAATGTCTTGTTATTGTGACACAGCCAACTCAATGCTGGAGTGATTCAGGACAAGTCTCTCTAATTGTGGAGATGCTCTCCATGGAATATCTGTAGAAAGACCTAAAGGTGGCAGCTTGCAGCTTGCAGAAACTTCCTGTTCAATCTAAAGGAGTTTAAGAGGTTCTCTTAGGAAGAATGGGATAAACTGCCCACATCAAGGTGTGCAAAGCTTGTGGAGACTTATGCAGGAATACTCAAAGCTGTAATTGCTGCCAACAGGGCTTCTACAAAGTACCGAATTAAAGTTCTAAATTCTTACATGCATGAGAGATTTCAGTTTTTGATTTTTAATAAATTTTGCACACCTTCTGAAAACCCATTTCTCATTATGGGATATTGAATATAGATTGATGGGCAAAAATGGCAAATTTATTCATTTAAAATGAAATCTACAACACAATAAAGAGTGCAGAAAGTGAAGGAGTCTGAATACTTTCTGAATCTATTGCATGTCTCTCTTTTATACTGGTGTTTGCCATATGCCTTACTGACATATGAAGGTATTTTACTGACTGTCACAATCTCCTCTCTTGCCCATATCAATATTCTTCGTCCTTTGGTGCTCACAGATCCATGATCAAGTGTAACAGCAATGGTTTTGTCTCAGGCTACTAGCGACTGAATCAAGCTCAAAATAAACTACAGTGGTGTGAAAAACTATTCGCCCCCTTCCTGATTTCTTATTCTTTTGCATGTTTGTCACACAAAATGTTTCTGATCATCAAACACATTTAACCATTAGTCAAATATAACACAAGTAAACACAAAATGCAGTTTTTAAATGATGGTTTTTATTATTTAGGGAGAAAAAAAATCCAAACCTACATGGCCCTGTGTGAAAAAGTAATTGCCCCCTTGTTAAAAAATAACCTAACTGTGGTGTATCACACCTGAGTTCAATTTCCGTAGCCAACCCCAGGCCTGATTACTGCCACACCTGTTTCAATCAAGAAATCACTTAAATAGGAGCTGCCTGACACAGAGAAGTAGACCAAAAGCACCTCAAAAGCTAGACATCATGCCAAGATCCAAAGAAATTCAGGAACAAATGAGAACAGAAGTAATTGAGATCTATCAGTCTGGTAAAGGTTATAAAGCCATTTCTAAAGCTTTGGGACTCCAGCGAACCACAGTGAGAGCCATTATCCACAAATGGCAAAAACATGGAACAGTGGTGAACCTTCCCAGGAGTGGCCGGCCAACCAAAATTACCCCAAGAGCGCAGAGACGACTCATCCGAGAGGTCACAAAAGACCCCAGGACAACGTCTAAAGAACTGCAGGCCTCACTTGCCTCAATTAAGGTCAGTGTTCACGACTCCACCATAAGAAAGAGACTGGGCAAAAACGGCCTGCATGGCAGATTTCCAAGACGCAAACCACTGTTAAGCAAAAAGAACATTAGGGCTCGTCTCAATTTTGCTAAGAAACATCTCAATGATTGCCAAGACTTTTGGGAAAATACCTTGTGGACTGATGAGTCAAAAGTTGAACTTTTTGGAAGGCAAATGTCCCGTTACATCTGGTGTAAAAGGAACACAGCATTTCAGAAAAAGAACATCATACCAGCAGTAAAATATGGTGGTGGTAGTGTGATGGTCTGGGGTTGTTTTGCTGCTTCAGGACCTGGAAGGCTTGCTGTGATAGATGGAACCATGAATTCTACTGTCTATCAAAAAATCCTGAAGGAGAATGTCCGGCCATCTGTTCGTCAACTCAAGCTGAAGCGATCTTGGGTGCTGCAACAGGACAATGACCCAAAACACACCAGCAAATCCACCTCTGAATGGCTGAAGAAAAACAAAATGAAGACTTTGGAGTGGCCTAGTCAAAGTCCTGACCTGAATCCAATTGAGATGCTATGGCATGACCTTAAAAAGGCGGTTCATGCTAGAAAACCCTCAAATAAAGCTGAATTACAACAATTTTGCAAAGATGAGTGGGCCAAAATTCCTCCAGAGCGCTGTAATAGACTCATTGCAAGTTATCGCAAAACGCTTGATTGCAGTTATTGCTGCTAAGGGTGGCCCAACCAGTTATTAGGTTCAGGGGGCAATTACTTTTTCACACAGGGCCATGTAGGTTTGGATTTTTTTTTTCTCCCTAAATAATAAAAGCCACCATTTACAAACTGCATTTTGTGTTTACTTGTGTTATATTTGACTAATGGTTAAATGTGTTTGATGATCAGAAACATTTTGTGTGACAAACATGCAAAAGAATAAGAAATCAGGAAGGGGGCAAATAGTTTTTCACACCACTGTACTTAACAACCAGATGCCAATTGCCAAACAGCAAGATTCCTTTCAGGGCATCTGTCATGTCTTTCCCCATTTTTCCAGTTCTCATATGATTCTAAATTATTAACAGCTAATGCATGTCAATTCAACAAAGCCGACTAGCAAACTGTGAATTACAATAACAATAAATGCTGAAAAACTATAGACTTCATGCAAATAGATAATATGTAGATTATAAACAATATTTGTATCAACAGGTTATATTTCATTATATTATAGGTTTATTAGTTGTATAACTCCTTTTTACAACCAGTACTTTATTAATTTATAAAGACAATAAAATAACATCCTCCTTACACCCACTATCAAAAGACAACAAGTAAAGCAATGGTACAGTAAAGTCATCATGCAAAATGCATAAATCCCTCAGTATCCTTTTATTTGACACAGGCTTGTCTTTGCTACAGGAGTAATTAGCATACATTATGTAAGGTTCACTTCAAAGCACAGTAATTACAAAAAACAGTGAGTCCCTTAAGTAATGATGTGTTTCCTTCCTCATGTCAAACAGTACTGTATTACTTTTGCATAACACCTTTCACGGATTGCACCATTACAAAGTGCATTATAAACCAATTCAAATGACAGAAAAAAATGAAAATTATGTGTAAAATAGATAGACATATAGACAGATAGATAGATAGTATCAATGGGCAAAAGAGCGGAGGAGTACATAGGAAAAGTTGGGGGACCAACCAGGCCACCCCATTTAATGTACAAGTACAACAAACAGAACTTAAGCGCTTAGAGGAACAACAACAGAAAACAGGTGTGACAAGTGCCTGGTTAGTCTATGCAACTTCTCTAAAAAAACTAGCTGTATTGAGTGAGTCAGAGTGAGGGACATTCTTCATAAAGAGGGTCTGGTTCCCAAAAGGGATGTCTGACCAGAAAGAGTGGGCTTTCCTGGGACACTGTGTATGAGGCTCAGTTGCCCTCACTGGGTGTGTTTTTGGTCCTGCGGAAGGAAAAACAGACAATGCTATTAGTGGCAGTGCCCCCTCTCGACATGGAGTGGCACTGCAGGCATCAGCAGAGATCAAATGGTGATCCTCAGGAGCCCATGTGTGACAATAAATAGATAAATAGACAGTTCTCTCAATCTGTTACTGAATGTGCTCCTCTGTTTAGTCAAAATCTCATACTGAGGGTGAGAGTCATTGTCCAGATGCAAAAGTAAGGGAACAAAAAAAAAAGCTGATGCAAAAAATAAAATTAAAAAGGGCATGGCCAAAAAAAAGAGGACAATTTAGAAAAGCACCTTGAATAATCGCAAACAATAAATACTTATTACAATACATTTCACAAGACACTAATGAAAAGGAATACAAAACCAGTTATGAAAGAACAACAAACTGGTTTAATACATAAAATCAACAATCTTGTGCACCTTTCAAAATCCGATTCCCTCCTTGTAGCCCAGTCACTTCAGTTGCTTCTGTTAGCCATTTGTTCAGTCTAGAGAATTTTGTTTGCAAAATTGATCCTAATGAAACTCTTCACAATATACTCTGCTTCCGCTTATAAAATAAGGCAGCAGCCACTTACAAGAAAGGTGATTTTGTGAATATGACCATTTGGAGAAGTAGCATGTTTCTGAAATCAATACAGAGATGCATATTAATTAAAATTATTGGCTTTGAAGGATAAGCAAAAAGGGAAGGCACATTTTGTAAAAATGGAAAAATCTACACTTGCCATCCATGATTCTCTGTACCTTCTATTGTTTGAGGAAGATGAGAAGCAGGTAAAGAATACACAGAAACCTGTGCTCAAATTGATGAATTAAAAGCAGAGTGTGTTACAGTATATGAGTAATGCCCTAGGTATTGTGAATAATACATGAGGCTTATTACTGTTTTGGGTTTTTTTTTATTTCCCCTAATTCTCTTGTGGGTAAATAAAAAAGTCAAATTACAATCATATTTTTGAGTAATAATAAGCTTGTGGTTTAGAACTCTTCAAATTTATAGCAATTTAAGGTCATCATTTTTTTTACAAGTGTAGCTGCTCAGACAGTGATGAGACTGTGTGGCTTAGTAGCCTTTATAAATTCTAGTAGCTTTCAAAGTTACTTTCCTGGGGGAATGGTTTTAATCCTGATGTTTACAATGACTGGATTTGAGGAACATTTCAAACTTCAGTGAGAGGGAATTTTATAAAAAGGAGTTTTATAAAAAAAAAAAAAATGGTGAAAATAAACATGACTACACTGCCAAACTCCTTTTTATAACACTAAGGGTGACACAGTTCACTTCCGTTACATCTACTGGTATGCAATGTACAGCAACAAAAGTGTCATCAAGTCTGTATATGGATGTTCCATATTATGAGACACTGAAATGAAATTTTCTCTTTAAAGACTGAAGGAGTGAGAATTGGTGCAGTCTGACTGAAAATATTCTACATTGCATTTATTTTTGTGTAGACAATTAATCTATCACAGATTCTTGAGATGTCAGAGCAAAAATGGAGTTCCTGAAGAAAGACCCAAAGCTACACATGCAGGATGAAGTAGAATTTGAACCCTGGAACTTTGAGGCAGCAATACATGTCTACTATTGTGCCACAACACAGTGATCTTTAAACATGACAACTCCAGGGAGAGATTGCTTAATCACTTCAAATACAATTTAGTATACCAGTGTGAGCATCCTCAGCAAGTATAAAGGGTAATGAACATATAATGTAGAACATTCAAGCTGTGTCATTGTACAACATTATTTTCTGTTACAGTAACAGCATCAGTACAATAAGCATCTACACACTGTGCCCAAAATAGTCAATGAAGAGAGAAATCCGAAAACATGAATGCCTGGAGCATACCCAGGCCAAATACAGAAGATGATGATTATATATTGTGATGGAGAATCTCTACATGCCACCTGAAATAAAGTACTTATTACGGTATAAGCATGTGGAAGGATAGAAGAAAGGGAGTATCATAAATGTACTAAGGGAATAACAAAGAGAGCACTTGGCTCAACTGGACTTAACTACACACTTATTGTTTAACTAGTGATTATTTAACTAGTGGCTTATCTATGGCTCACCTTGGGACACTTCAAAACACACTATTTTCCCAAATTCAAAATAAAAGTCCTTTTCACTCTCAATATCCTACATATTACACTCCTGCCCATAAGTCTACATTCTGTGGAGCTGAGTGTAATTAATCTCCCAGCCATTTATTTCCCAATTATGGCCCAGTCCTCTCAAATTCATATTTGCTCTGTAACTGCTATGAATCGCTGGCTGCTCTTTTAAAATCCTAGCCTAGTTAAGCTGTGCTTCCTGAGTCATGTATTTATTTCTTTAGTTGTTGCTTTGACATGAAGGAGTTTAAAAAGTACAAGTACATAACATCCGTCCATCCATTATCCAACCCGCTATATCCTAACTACAGGGTCACCGAGGTTTGCTGGAGCCAACACAGGGCGCAAGGCAGGAAACAAACCCCAGGCAGGGAGCCAGCCCACCGCAGGGCACACGCCCTGACACACACACCAAGTACACACTAGGGACAATTTAGAATTGCCAAGCCACCTAACCTGCATGTCTTTGGACTGTGTGAGGAAACCGGAGTACACCCACACAGTCACGGGGAAAACATGCAAACTCCATGCAGGGATGACCCGGGTCTCCTAACTGCGAGGCAGCAGTGCTACCCACTGCACCACCATGCCGCTCAGTACATAACATAATATATGCATCAGGATATCAAGTGCTGCTGTTGTGCATATCATGAACATGTATGCACTATATTGTATATGTGACATTGCATCCATCACCTTGCATGGTTAAGAACTGCAGGTAAGCTGTCAGCCTGTCTGATCTTCACTGAATTACTAGACATCCTCTTTGCAAAAACCTGTCATTCTGTGCATCATGATTTTGTGTAATATTTTCATACAAGATATTTTTTATTTTGTTTTGTCCTTGTCTCTCTGACTGTGGTTTCTGTTAAGTATATGGTGATTTTTATTGCAATGATTCCTTAAAGCAAATTAGTGCTAAGGTCTAAGAGAGTTACACATGCTATAATGACACCTCTTCATCACTACAAATAATTGTAGCATTATTTTAGTTATTTTTAAATCCAATACTGACAGAATAAAATTATTTGATAAATCAGAAGACATGGATTTAAAGGCAATTTTTTAATTTGAGTCATTTTCTTATTATTAAAGGTATTCTACTGACTGCACAGAGGAGTACAGATATTGTTATTGAAGTCTGTTAGACAAGGGAACAGCCCAACAGAACTGGCTTTCATCCTTGTTAAAAGGCACTCTCAGTGCCTGAAACCAAGTGGTATGGAAATAGGGTTAAGAAGCACATCAGATAAACTGATTTGTGTTTTCTATTACATAAAATGGAGTTATGTATTTTAATACAACCATGTCTACTATAGCAACGGAGAATGGCAACATGTTGCATGTTGGTTGGACCAGCAAGTATGAATTTCACTGTGCATTGTGCACATGTCTCAGTTGGCTCTTAGTCATTGTACAATCTAGGCCATGGGAGAAACAGAATGTAAAATGGATAGGAGGCGTGAGCAGCTGTGGGTTGTTCTTTTGGGAAAAGGAGCTGTAGAAACTGTGGAAAGTTTAAAATAGTCTTGCAAAGACTTATTTCATACACCTCAAGGGAGAAATCACAAGCACAAAAATAATACTGCATAACTAATATTCAAAAACAAGTGCACTTACTGAGATAAAAATGACTCCCCAAAATGAAATAGAAATTCTAGCAAAAAGGAATCACACCCACAAAAGGCAAGCTTTCTGATGAAGATGACAAACCAAGAAGTGACAATATCTGAATAATTGTTGTTCCAGGACAGTGAAACAGGCTGACTCAAGTGGGTTCTCGATTCAATCTTAGTTGATATGGTTTGCTGTGCACTGAAAACTGAAGTAACATTTTGTCAAAAGCGTGAGCTTTGGGTGTGTCTGTCGGGATTTGGGTCATCTTATGTTACAGGGAAGGATTTGGATGTAACTAACCTGACACTAACCACTAACCCCATTTCTGTTTGCCCTAGAATGGAGGAGCACACTCTGGAGAAACCATAATGTCATGTCTGCCTGAGCTGGCAAACACTCCACCCATTTCGCTTCTTCCTCTCTATATAAGGTCGCTTGATCATCAGACCCCTGTCAGACTAGACCATTGACTCATGAAGAAAGGACCTCTTTGAACTTCTCAGACCAAATTTATGTCATTATTTCATTATTTCAAGAAACTTGCCTTTTTGACATAGTTTCTTTAAAAATTGACCTTGGATAAATATACGGGGAACAACTCCTTCTTTTGTTTATCTTGTCTCTTTTTTATAGCTTACACACAGGATCTATTCTACTGGAGCATCTTATTAATCTTAAACCTACCCTTTCATAGTGTAGCTCCTTCACTTCTGCTGAGAACTGCTTGTTCCATTTCCCAAATCTAGCTTAACAGCTGGAAACTGCTAGTCTTTTCAGATGTCACCTCAATAACATCACAGAAGCAGAAAGTAATGAACCTGTCAATTAAGCGGGATAAGGGAAGAAGCAAAGGTGGCGTATTGAATGGAAGTGGACTAGTATGTTTGAATCAAAAGTACACCTGACCTTGGTGGTTTGGATTTGCTATTTATACTTTCAACAAGACTTGTGCTGAAGTTCATTATAATTCTTTTTAGTTGTACTCTATTAACTTTGGACCATGGCTAGTGTTGGTGTCACCTCCTGCAATGTTCACATTCTATGTAAGCTGATTTACTGAGTATGCTGCCACGACCTGTTACATAAGTAAGATAATGATAGATTCTAATTCATGAAAACAACCTGAAAGCCAAAAAGGTATCAAGATGGAAAATGTTATCAAGGCATTTTATCAACCTTCATCCAGAGCAAAATCTGTAGGACCTTAATACTAAACAAGCCTAAGCGTTAATTGACATGATTAAGTGTTTAAAATTATGAAGGTAATTGATATTGTGGATCCCTTCTGTTATTTTAAAATAGATTCTTCACCAAGAACACAGTGACACAGTTGACAGAGTGTTGTTTAGGACAAATTTTGTACAAATGATAATGATGCTTCTTCACGTAAAAAAACAAAGACACAAGGAATAAATCGTGAGTAAGTAGTGTGGTAGAGAGTGGGGCTTTATGAACCTTCAAATCTTGGCTTAATGTTATTTTAGAGAATCTAGATTAATGGTAATGACAATTTTGTTAGGCTGAATTATCTGTTCTTGTTAAGATTGTTCAAATATTCAATTAATTATTTCTTTCTACTTTCAGGTGCTGTGTAAGCAGTAGTCTCTTTACAGAAACTCTGTATTTCTCACAGTTTTTCTTTTTTGTTTTTGAACTTTTTAACTAGTCACTAGTCTTATTTAAAATTAGAACTGATCTGGCTTCTGGCTTGTCACTACTAGTAGCCAATAGAAATCAGATAAATGTATTTTAAATTTATCACTGAACTGCAATGCACGCAGACCCAGGAGCTAGCTTGTCATGACTGCGCTTTAAACAGGCTGCAAACTTGGATGTAGTCACGAAGAAGACCCGAAGGCTGCCTTATGTCTACAACACTTGACAAAATAAGAGACACAAACAAAATGAAAGTGGAGTGTATGTAATTGGCTACATGCACTGTGATTGAGAGAGCCTAAGTAGCTCAGTTATACTTTACTGCAGGAGCTGTTTGTCCACAGTTGGAGATGGTGACATGCTGGAGTAAGAGTAAAAGCAAGGCTAAAAGGTTTTAGAACTGGACTACCATCTATTATAATGGGAAATTTTTGATCACTGTCAAATAAGACGGATGAACTGTCTGCACTTATAGCAGGTCATGGAGCATATAAGTACAGTGGCACCCAATATACCTGACACTGTTTTAATGCTGGATGGATTTCGTCTTAATCGAGCAGACAGAGACACAGTACGGTGTGGAAAAAAGACAAGAGGGGGACTGATCATCTATGTGGATGAGGTATGGTGTAAAAAGGAGCATATTACATTTAAAATTACAGTTTGTAATTTAGACAATGACATTCTGACTATAGGAATTCATCCATGCTATTTGCCCAGGGAGATAAAGTACATTGTTCTTATTAATGTTTATATTTCTCCCTCCATAAATGGAGACCTAGCAACAGAAATGGTTCATTCTGTCACTAACATTTTAATGATGACTCACTCTGACCCTGGAGTTATAAATATGTGGTGACTTCAACCATATAACTTTCTATCAGTTTATGACCAGTTCCACATGAGGAAATAACAAGCTGGACCTGCTATATTCAAATGTTAAAGATGCCTTTAAATGTATCTACTGACTCCTTTGGGCAAATCTGACCACGACCTGATTCATCTAATTCCCAGCTACAAGCCTGTTATTAGACGCAACCTGTTACCACCAGAATAGCGAGAAAGTGGAGCCTGGAGGTTGAAATGGCTCTGAATAAATGACAGACTAGAAATGATGTGTGAGTCACATGGGACAATATTGAGGAACTCTGTCACTGCATCACAGACTATATTAACTTCTGTGTCAAGGCAATGGTACCCACAATGACAGTGTGTTGCTTTCCAAATGACAAGTCCTGAATTACTAAAAGATCTCCTGAAAGACAAAAAGAAAGCATTCAAATCCAGTGACAAAGAGGCTCTGAAGGACATACAGCAAGTGCTGAAGAAAAAGCTAAATTATAGAAAGGATGCTTACAAAACTAAATCAGAATAACATGAAGGATGTCTATAATAATAATAAGGGATCTTTAATGACTACAGAGAGTCAGGATCTCGGTTTTACATCTCATCTAAAAGATAGTGCCATATTTACGGCACAGAGTCCCTGTCACTGCACTGGGGAATTGGGATCCACACACACAGTCCATACAGTCCATAGGGTAAGTGGTCCCTGCTGGTCTCAACAACACCTCTTCCAGCAGCAACCAAAGTGTTTCCTTAAAATATCCCATCCAAGTACTGGCTGGGCAATAACATACTTAGCTTTAAGAGGATGTCCTGTTCTGAAGCGCATATGTTATGGCTGGACTGGGTATAATTACTGGACTCAAGCAATCCAGGGCTAAGGTGCTTGAAAGGATGGGGACAAAGCTAACTCCCTGAAAAATGTTTAAATAGATTTTCCCTCCCACTGCCACCTTGTTCCCATGACCAGACTCCCCACACCAACCCTAATACATCAACAACTCATAACACATCAACTGGAATGACCAGTGACAAGTCCACCCCTGACTATCAGGGTGGACTGTCCATAACTGAAGGCCTAGTAAGGACACCACTGAGGAAGCTACACACAGGAAAAGCTGTGTGACCAAAAGGAGTCAGTGCTCGAGTTCTTAAGGCCTGTGCTGTCCAACTTTGTGGTGTCCTCTGTAATATGTTCACTCTGTCCCTATGGCTTCAGAAATTGTCACTGCTGTGGAAAACATTCTGCATTGTTCCTGTTCCAAAGAAGGCAGGTGTCAGTTCACCTAATGACTACAACCAAGTGGAACTTATATTAAACATCATGAAGACCAATATGAGTCTCCTGGTATTAGACCACCTGGACCCACTGCACTTTGCCTATTGAAATACAGCACATTTGAGTAAAGGATGCAATTATCTATTCTACAAGGCTTATTTCTCATTTGGAACAAGCTGGCAGCACTGTACGGATTATTTTTTTTTATTTCTCCAGCACCTTCAATACCATCCATCATCCCTGTTAATGGGTAAGCCCAGAGATATGCAGGTGGATGGGCCTATGTTGTCCTGGTTCTGTCGGACAGACTGCAATTTGTGAGCCTCAGGGACTGTGTTTCTGATACAGATGTGAACAACACTGGAGCACCACAAGGAACAGACCTGTCTCCTTTTCTCTTCACACTGTACACCTCAGACTATAAATATAACACCAGGTCATATCACTTGCAGAAATTCTCAGATGACTCTGCACTTATCGGATGTTTTGATAAAGGGGATGAGACAGAGTATAGGAGTTGGGTGGAGAAGTTTGTTTCTTGGTGCAAAGAGAATTCTCTGCATCTTAACATCAGCAAAACCAAAAAGCTGGTTATTGGCTTTTGCTGCACCAAACAGCCTCTATGTCTTGTCACTGTTCAAGTACTGATTGTAGAGGTGGTCCAATCCTACAAGTACTTGGGGTTCATAATAATAATAGGTTCAACTGGTCTTGAAACACAAAGGAACAATATAAGAAAGGGCAGAGCAGGCTATTTTTCCTTTCCTTTCATTTAATGGAAAGTGACATCCTTAACATCTTCTCTAACTCGGTGATGGCCAGTTGAATTTTCTATGCTGTGGTGATCTGGGCTGGTTACGTCACTTCTAGAGAGGCCCACCAAATCAACAAGCTAATTAAAAGGACAAGCTCAGTTATAGGACACACTTTGGACCCCCTGGAGGTAAGAGCAAAGGAGAGAATTAAAACAAAATTGAGTGGCATTATGAACAATGTTGCACACTCTGTCTGACACAATAATACTGAGTACTTTTGGCTAACGGATTATTCAGAAGTGTGTCAAGAAACGCTACTGGGGCTCCTTTATACCAACAGCAGTATGTCTGCATAGTGCTTCACTGTGACTGACTGCCAAGTCAGAATGTTTCTTTCTTTTGAATTTTCTTGGTTTATAGTCATTCTGGTATGTGTTCAGACCCAAGTGTGTGTGTCTATTTATCTATTTACTTATGAACCTATTTATGTATTTATTTATTTAAAGAGCTTCTGTAAAAAAACATTTTTTCCCCTGGGGGAAAAATACATTTCTATCTCTCTATTTGTCTATCTAAAAATACCTTCACTTAGGAGGAGATGACACCTGGATGAGATTCTGTTTTCTGTTAGCTGAAACCGAAGGTGAATTGTTGATGTTTATTTAAAGTTGCACTTGTACTCTCCCTTTCAGAAAGTACTCCACACTGTATTAATTAAGCAATTACTCGATTTCACAAATTAAATTAAAATATTATAACTAGTGTCAAAGCTACTGTGTTTATAGATAGATAGATAGATAGATAGATAGATAGATAGATAGATAGATAGATAGATAGATAGATAGATAGATAGATACTTTATTAATCCCAAGGGGAAATTCACAAATATATTGTTAGTTTACTAATATTAGTTTTATATTAGTTATATTATTAGTTAGTTTTTATATTCACTATATATTGTTAGTTTACTCTCCATGGAACATATCTCAGATTCCTGCATGCTCTGGGAGACAAGAAGGAGCTTTGCAATATAATTTTCTTTCGCATAAGCTTAGAAGTTATGTGCCAGTGTGCCAGAATTAATATGGTTACAGAATAGAGTTACCATCACCTGAGAAACTCTAGGTAGTCAACCAGGAAAATAAAAGCATAAACAGGAGTCAGAAATACAGAATTTAACTTGTTGCTTAGACAAGCATTTTCCAGCCTCACTGTACAGTACATGAGTTCGTTTTTACTCTTCAAGTGCTATGGTAAGTAAATGACTTGCTCTGCAAATATGTAGACATTCATCATTTACTATGATTCCTGCCTAGGTAAACAAAAATAAAAAAGTCTCTACATTTCATTTAGCTATATGAAGATGTATATTTCAGGGTATATGTCAGTAAATAGATGTGCCAGCACACTTTCTATCTTTTTGTGTTTAATTGACTGAGATGAACAGACCAGCAACTTTCTGCACAGACAAAGATAAAGCTTGTTAACCAATTCAACCTATCATTTTAGCTTCTTTGGTACTTGTAGATTTATGTATTTCCAGCAGGTCACATACCTCATCCTCTTTATAGAGTTCTTCATGAAAACAGGTTAAGTGTTTTTCTTAAATTCAATCTAAAGAGGTTCCACAGATCAATTTAAATTGAAAGAACCTGCCTAAAAGACCAACAGTTGCCTCACTGATGACAGACATGTTTTTGTTACTGTCAGTCTCATGCTCGAAATCCTAATAGACAGAACCAACCCAATCATGACTACTTCTCTGCTGTGCGTCAACGTCTAAAGCATGTTCCAACCATCATGCTCATTAGGCTACATAGTCATGTACTGCTTAGCCATTTAATGAAAATGAGGGAATGTCAAAAGTAATGTTTCCTCAAAGAATTGGGTTGACATGAGTAAAAAGTTTACTTTGTGGATGTGAGTACTCGTTATCATTATGCAATATGATTTATTCACGTAATAATCTGAATGATTTTATTTATTACCTAACAAACTTAAAAATGTATTTATTAAAGCTGCATGTTTATTTAAACAATTAAGGCACAAACAATGTATTCATACATTCATTGGGCTGAAATGATATAGGGGCTACTTAATGCTATCAATGTCCAGAAGTTAAAAAAATGTGTAAACAATTAACTGCAGCCCTTTTTAATAGAATATTCTATATACCGGTAACTAGATTATTAAAAATCATTCAAACGTAATTGGAAATTGCACAATTCAGTATTTGCATGAGAGTATAAAGGATAAGCTGTGTTGAAATGTAAGTAATCAATGTAGATCTCCGAGTTAATGTTTGCAGTGCAGAGTGTCCATCTAGTTGCTATGTCTCTGTTACATGCCCTTTGGTATAGGAATTGTAAAGGCAATGCTAATGTTTGTGATGTGTCATGAATTTGACTACCGGCTAGAACCTTATTTGATTTTCTTTAATAAATAATGTTTTCCATCCATTAATTCACTCATGATCAAACCTGGCTAATCCACCACAGTCTAACCCAACAGCATCAGGTGCAAAGCAGAAATCAAAAACACACAAAAGACAAAACTATTACAAGAAATTAAGGAAAAAGGAAAATGCTACACCAACATCATATTAGAGTCTGATGAGAAGGGTTGAGCTGATCTTCATATCATAATCCAGTGAGCTCCCCAGTTCACATTCATTTAGTATACTTTGCATGCCAGTGTATATTTCCTACTATGCTGTCCTGTCTTGAAATCAGTTACACTTGGCATATCATTGAGAATGAAACCAGTGTGATTTTCCAGAATATTCCAATTGTTACAAATGTTGTCAACTTGATGGTGGATCTAATTCATCTTACAGTTGAAATCTTTCTCTAGTACTATAACATGTACAATGAATATTTACAATGAATTAGATATGCAGTTATAAAGAAAGCCATTACTTAGGGTATGCCTTAAGTAGACAAAACGCATCCAGTGCAAGAACGCATTCTGCCAATTAAAGCAACACCAGCTTGTACTTCTGACCAACATCACACAGAACTGCCGTTTTTTGTGATACATACTCACTTAGCTGCTACACCAATCTCTTTAAAGTAGTATGGATCAAGACCTCCTACCGTCAACCCCTGCACAAAGGTTCTCTGTGTATTATTGTAAAAGTTTAAATATAATAACATGGTTGTTTAATGAACAACCTTATACAGTAGCACTGTACCTTAACAGCCTGACAAGACCAATGACTTCACTTATTTGGCCCACGGGAAACAGAGAACAACAAAACCAAACCTTGGCCAGCCTTGCTCTTTTCCCAGCCTGAGTACTATGGGTATCGTGATATCAGAAATTGCTGTTTCACTCTTCATTATCACTAAGGTGGTGTCCCACGTAGGCAGGCTCTAACAACTGCATGGGGCACTGATTTATTTATTAGTCTTCCTTGAAAGTCTAAACCTTCATTTGTATTATATGTGCTGGTTTTTAAAATATTTTTATAATAATTATTATTGAGGACTGGGTTATGCATTTTTGATATTTCTGGGGCAGCTCAGTCCATAGATTTCCCACCCCATTCTACAGTAGATCTGACTACTCATTACTGCTTAGGAGGTTTAAATAATTATTTTCTTTATGTTTTCATTCTGTCGCCACACTATTTTGTTTGATGTGGGTTCGGCTGTGTTGTGTTTTAATTGCCACGATGCACTAAGTGGTTGCCAGGGACAGAGTTCCGGAAGTCACATTGCGTGACATCACTGGTGCAATAGTTTATAAGCTGGCAACAGGTGCATACTTGCATCTGAATTTATTAATATTAAGAAAGAGAGTTAGCAAGTTGTTCAATGTGTTTCTGATTTCAAGCATTAGTGATTCCTTTTTGACTTTGATCCTGGTTAGCATTCAGGTCTTGGCATTAGATTATTTTGAACAACTTTGCTTTAGTAGGCTATTTTAGATTATGATCTACTTTCTGATATTAATTTGTTAGCATTTTTATAGCAGAGAAGTGCAGGCTTAAAAAGTTGGGGTTTGTGATTAGTGTGAAATTTGGCTAAAGTACTGTAAATTGGAATTTACAGAAAGTGGGCTAACTCGTTGCAGAAAACTTGGATTTAGGTACAATTACATTTCTGGAACACATTAAGCTAGAATTACATGACATGTGAGCCAGAGATGGGATAATTCACTAATTCTGCTTGTTGGAATAGGCTCAGGATTTGCCTATTCCATGAAGTAACACTTGATAAAACTTACCTTAGTTACTGAGGCAACCAATGCCCTGAAACTAATCTGAAAAACAGCAAGTTTAACTTGAAGGATTAATGCCTTGCACCACATTTAGTTATAAGATGAAAGGTCGTAAATGTTGAAAATGTGATGCCCCTTCCTGAACTAACAATCAACAGAGAAGCACAATTTCTCAAATTCTTTTTTTTTTTTTTTGGTTAATGGCTGTTTTCTCCACATCTTTGGAGATCTGTCCAGGTATGCCAGATCTGCAATTTTTTAAATAATACATGCCTATATTTTCATTATATTTTGCTCAAACAAACAACATGAACTTAATTGACAGTACCAATAATCTATCAGGCTGTCTTGATTATCTTATCAACTGGAAACAGAACTTTGACAGCCAACCAATCAAAAGTGTGTAATAGCCCTTGTCACAAAGCCATATAATGAAACCAAATCATGAAGCCCATGTCACAAAGAAGCCCCATGTAACACGTCACAAAGACGTGGAATTTTAATATAAATAAGGAGAAGAAACAGTGATGACCGAAAAGGATGTCAGAAGAGGGCGAAGGTGACGTCAGAAAAGGAGACCGAGAGACGTGCGACTGCTTCATGATCATCAGTGAAAGCATCTCATGAAAAACATTGATTGCTAGCTCAAACACTATCCTAGGACTTCCAATCCTTGACATTTTTCATAAGCTTTTTTAAAGACTATATATATCCAGAGATTGCTATCCATATTTTTTTTTATACTTTCTTCTACTGGTGTTTTTATTCTTTAATAAATACCATGTTGCTTTTAAAAGTGTATTATTATATCTAGAGTGATTGAAGTAATAAAGTAAATATTAAGAGAACCCGGAGCAGTCAGAAGTTTGACATACACTCCAGTCTGTGGGGTGTATAAGGCTGAGGAGGGGAGCTCCATCTGATATAAGGAACAGTATGTAAGGTAAGACATTACTGGTTGTTAAATGGCATATAGCCAAGGATGTTAGCCTTTGTATGTTTTAATATATTCTTGGAGACCAAAGTAATATGTAGGTCTCAGATATATCCAAGACATCATACTATGTTCATGCCAATGATTAGTGAGTCTCTTAAAGTGCTAGGGAGTCACGGGCTGTGCATGTGTTATTCATGCGGCACTTATGTGGTTAGGGTCTGTGTGTATGTGTATATCTATGCATGTGTGTGTTAATCTAAAAGTGTGAGAGAAGACCAATCCAGTAACAAACCTGGGTAAGTCAAGGGTAACACCATAATAATGAAAGCTTTAATCCCTTTCTCCAACATGCCGAGTGCCAGAAACTAGATGGAAACCAGGTAAGAGTTTCATTACATGTAACTGCTAAAATTGTGCTTTTTCATTCGAGTTCATCCACTCTTATAAATGTTTTCCTCTACAGCACGAATCAGCACAGGTGCTTTAAAATGAGTGCTCCCAATAACCAGCTTCATTTCTACTGTTGTTGCTGGAGTTTCACTACCCTATAGCCTGTAACAGATATTCGCCTTCCAAATTCTGTATTGTACTGTAGTTCAATGTTCTGATGGCAGCTCTTGTTCGAATAGCATGAAGGTTTTCCCTTTGTTTCTCAGACTTGTAGTCCATGGTTGATTGGCTGTTCGGTGCTTGACTTATAAGAGCTTATAAGTGCATCATGAATGTGCCTTAATCCTGATCAAACTATTTGGGATTGCGGGATCTGATTGAAATCCATTGTTCTGTGAAGGGCTAATCTGCTGTTGAGAAATTGCAGTATAGCAAACTGGGATTAGTGCTGACATCCAGAATTATCTAATCTCTCTTTCTGGAACAGACCCCAGGTGGCTTTCACCCATGCTGTGGTCCAACTCCTCCGGTCAGGCACTGTAAAGTTTTAAATTTTTTTGTTTCTCTACCTTCTTTTATTCTGTGGCAGAATACTACTGTTCTTAATCACTTACTGATCATATACTGATTTCTTTGTTTTATTGTACAGTATTCTTTCTTTCTTTCTTTCTTTCTTTCTTTCTTTCTTTCTTTCTTTCTTTCTTTCTTTCTTTCTTTCTTTCTTTCTTGATTTATTTATAGTTAAAGAAAGTGAAATTTAATCCTAAAAAATTGATCTGAAAGCAGGAGTCAATCCTAGACACCATCTGGGCACCATCATAGGGCATGCTCATGCACAAAGTGACACTGGATGAATATATACATATTCACTGATTACCCTAATATGCACATATTGAGATTGGAGTGAAAAAACAGAGAACTTGAAAGAATACCCACGAGAATACTGAAATAATCAGAAAACATCTCTAAATGAATAACCAGGATGGAATGTAAAAACAAGACAATATTGTTATGGTTTGATTGACGAAAATATAGATTGATTACCATTAAAAATTAAACTATCATGGAAACTACAAAGCTTTTAATGTTGTGAGCCCACCTTCAAAGCTTATATTCCTTTCTACCGAAGTGGTGGTGAACAAAAAAATCATAGCGGTAGAGGAGAATGTCAAGTTTCTGGCATCACCATTTTCAGCACTCTAACAGAGAGACTAACATATCCCCTTATGGTCAGGGAAGCTCAACAGAAGCTGTTCTGTCTTAAACAGCTAAAAAAACAGTTCAGAGTGTTACAGGAAGTAATGACCATTTTCTACAGATCTGCAACTGAAAATGTTTAGAAATTCTCCATAACAGGTTGATATGGTAATCTCTCCCCCATGGAGAGTACACAACTAGAGAGAAACCATTGGTTGCTATCTACCCTCTGTTCAATTTACTCTGCTTTTGCAGACTGAAATGTGAGCCAACTAAGAGGTTTTCTGACCCATCACCCAATCCATTTGTTGACTCTCATTCTGTCTGGTAAACAGCTTATGTTAGTGAAGATCAGGACTACAGGACCTCATGAATATACTTATTCACAAATTATGAGATGCATAAATGTATGATTACATAATGAATATGTCCAACAATGTTCTTCTTGAATTGGTTGTTCGTGGATGGTTGGAAAATAATAAGATTGTTATTCTTATATTGTATGATTTTACAGATGTTTTATCAAATTCAGTGTAACTGGAATCATTAAAACAAAAAAGTACTTACTTTAGAATTTTATTTTATTCAACTGTCTAGAGTCATTCTGTAAGTAAGCCATGTACAACCAGACAATCAGAAGTCAGAGTTCAAGGAAAATAGAAGCTCTCCTACCACATCACTTATTTACTGGGGACATTTACATACACATATTCAACTCGCTCACACAACGGCCATTTATACTCAATATTCAACCTAGAGGAATGCCTTTTGATTGTGTAAAGAAACAGTAATTTCTAGTTCAAAACTAATACAAACAGTGGGAGAACAAGCAGGCACCAGCGACAGAACCCATGCCTAAATGCTGACAGACAGTAACAACATCTGCTGTGCTGTTATGCTACCCAACCAAATAGTTCTCTTTATTTTTTACTTTATATAGCATAAGGAATGCTACTTATATTATAGTTTGGTTAAAACAATGTATTGAAATAAGAACTTGTGGGGGAGCTGATGGTATAGCCATCCCACCACATTTAAACCACAAGCTCAAGTGCCTCTGATGAGGAGCTTCTGTTTTCTTTCTGTTTTCGGGGGGTTTGCCCAAAGATATAGTGTCAGAGTAATTACTGAAGTTAATCTAATTGGTGTGGATGCATGATTGTGCTTTCTAGAATGAACTGGAATCTGGTTTAAAATCACTACTGCCTTGTACCAGCTGCTCTGGGCTAAAGCAGATACTGAAAGGAAGATTAAACAGGCCGTTAAGATTTCCTTCTGTCATGTTTGCACTACAAAGCACACCATTTCCCTGTAGTTATTTTGCTGCATAGTTCCAGATGGCTGAATGACAGAGGTAAACACAGGAGGGCACATTAAACTCATTTGCATGATCCCTAAGTGAAGAAGATAAAATGAGCTCAAGAATACAGCTGGTGCTTTGACACCATAATATAAGTGGAAAATATGTGAAACTTAAGTTTTGCAGAAAGTCTGTCCTTTTACCAAAGCCTAGATTTCAAATATCAAACTTGCATCTTACTATAGTAGTTATACTAACTCTTTAACTATTGTTCTGTTCTATTGTGCATTAATACTACTGATTTGATAGTTAAATAAGCATTTCTAAACTGGAAAACAGCAACATATCTTGTAACTGTACATAGGGGAATGTAGTAGCAGTAATTAAGATTTTAGTTATTTTTCTTTCTTTTACTTAAATTTGTTAAATTATGAAAAGCATTTTCTGGACACTAAGAGTAGTAAAGAACTAACTTTTTACCCTTTCTATTTTTGCTTTACTTGAAGTACTAACTTCACCAGGATTTAGGAGGGTTTGTTTTGCAAACATTTAACATCAATTAACTCGTAAAAAGATATTGATTTGACAGGGATATAATAAGAGTTGTAACAAATCTTGTATATTACATGACTGTTCCATCTATGTGGAGAAGCCAAGCACTGCCAGCCAAAATGAAAGTGTTGGTAATGATATATTTTTTGGCTACAGGGAAAATGTAGCTTTAAAATAGTGATGATTTGGGTATGTCACAACTAACCATTTCACAAATTTTGTATCAAACTTTGAACAACCTTACAATGCGTGAGGTAATAAGCAGATGATATATTTCCCCACCCACATCCATGAGATGATGTCAAATGAAGCTGCATTCATGCAAATCAACATGCACATAAACATCACTGACCTAGTTAGGGATGAGTATGGATAAGCACGCATACGTGATATCACAGTATCAACACACAGGCGATCATGAATGTAAAGTGTACTGTAGTAGCCAGCAGATTATCCTGAAGATAAGTGGGGCTGGATGGGTAATTGACAGAAAAATGTCACATAGGTACATTGAGCTCTGTATTACACAAATCCCTGGAACATTCGCATTACAGTTTATAAGCCTGGGAAGGTTCATGAATGGAGGCAGAGACTCCCGGGTCACTTGATAAATAGTGCTTTACAGAAGATAAGGGGGAATCAAGGAAAAAGGCATGGCATGCAATTCTGCAAGATGATCAGGAACAGTTGAAGAGAGAGCATGACTTTAGAAACAGCACCAGAATAGCAATGGCATGTTTTGGTAACTGCTACTTTAGGAGGCGTTTGCTATGGCCACAACAGAGGGAAAGTGATTCTTATGATTAATCTTTACTCTGAGTCGGGGTGTGTGTCTTGGACATTTCATCTCATTACAGTGCTTTTTATAGTGTTACTCTTGATGTTGTTGCAAAGTAGCAACAATTAATGTGCATCTTAGCACAATATCCTACCTTACCATGTTTTCCTTCTTTAAGTCAAGTCAAGTCATGTGGCTTTATAACATTCCACAAGACCACCGTGCAACACATATATAAACACTGGAAAATTGCAAGTCAGGTAAAGAACTATGCTATACTACAAATAGACAGATAAATAAATAATAGGTAAGTGAATAGATATTAATAAGTAAATAACAACAAGTAATAATAAAAAACAGTAGTAAAAAGTGTAACAAATGTACTGCATATAATAAGCTACCAGGAACAGATCTGAGAGCAGGGGAGCAGCACAGAGTTCAGACAGCTAAGGAGTAGAAGCTGTTGCAGGACCTGGCAGTTTGGATGCTACAGTACATTCTGCCAGATAGAAGTGGAACAAAGAGTCTGTGGAAGGGGTGGGACCAGTCTTTCACAATATTAAACGTTTTGTAGATACAATGCTTTATAAAGCTGTATTTATTGGAGGGCAGAGTGGTTCCAGTGATCTTTTCTGCTGGGTGTACTATCCATTGTAGGACCTTATGGTCAGAAACACTGCAGTTCCCAAACCAGACAATGATGTAGCTGGTCAGAACACTCTTGATGGTGTAAAATGCAGAAAGAATGGGGAAAAGGAAGGCTTGCTTTCTTCTGCAGCCAAACGAAGTAGAGACACTGCTGTGCCTTCTTGGCTATGAAGGTGGTGTTTATTGACCAAGTAAAGTCAGCTGACAGGTACACATCAATTAATTTGGTGTTCTTTCTTGACTAATTCCACAGCAGAGCCCTTGATCTTTAGTGGGGTGTGGACAACATGGGCCTAACTGAAATCAGGAATCATTTCTTTTGTCTTGTCCACATTAAGGCACAGATTGTTGTACTTGAACAATTTTGCCAATCATTGCATCTTGATTCTGTAAGTTGACTCATCCTCATTGCTGATAAGACCCACCACTGTTGTGTCATCCGCAAACATAACAATGCTGTTAGAGCTGTGCACAGTCTGAATGAACAAAAGTGGTCTGAGTATACAGCCCAGGAGGACAACAGTGCTCAGCATGACGGCAACAGAGCTGGTGTTTCCAACGCAGACTGTCTGAGGTCTCTTTGTCAGGATGTCCAGGATCCAGTTGCCCAGGGAAGTGTTGTAGCCTAGGATACCCAAATTCCCTATGAGCTTCTGAGGGATGATGGTGTTGAAAGCTGAACTAAAGTCAATGTTTTTGTTCTTCTCCTTCTACTATATATATTTTTATTACTATTATTTCTATTATTATTATTATCATCATCATCATCTCCATTATTACCCAATTTTAATTCATTTTTCTTTTTTTTGCAACTGTTTCTTTGACATATTGTAAAATTGTGACTTAATTAATTTTCAGACATGCACTCCTACTTCTCACTGGGAGTTAGCGTAGGATGCTTCATAACTTATCTTTCAAGTCCTACTCTGGGGTGGGGCAAATTCTTATCCTACTCAGACATTTACTACAATTCTTAGGAGTAATTCTGAGACTAATAAATATGGACAGCGGCTTGTCTTAAACTGATACAACTGGAAATGTTAGTATCTGCAGAAGGCAGGCTTACAAAGAAATAACTTTCCACTACAAAATGGATATTTTGCAGACAAGCTGGATTTAATGAAAGGTCAAAACTTTAAACATTAACAACACTGTAATTTTTTGCTAAAATTCCCACATGTGAAAAAGTGAGACACTGTTGTGTCAATGGAAGAGGGAGGGGCTAGGGGTGTTCACCTTTGCCCCGACAAGCTTTAAAAAGTCAGCAACTTTAAGGAGAAAGAGGAAGAACGAAGAACAAGGAACAGAAGATCCATGCTGTGAGATGTATGAGCTGCAGTATTGTAGACTTATTTGACTAAACATTGTCTATGGCAGTTGCTGAAATATCCAGGTTGCATGGCGATTTGTCACATCCATTTGTTTTTTTTATAATGACTGAATAAAATATCTAAACCTGCCCTCTGCTTTCCTTGATGCTTGTTCTTATCACCTGGTGAAAAGAGAAAAGAAGGAGATGTCCTCTGATAGAGAAAATGATGCACAGTAGCAGTAAATTCTGTGTACCTGACCATAGTTCCAGGTGGAAGTGCACTGCTGCAGCGGGTTATGTCTTCTTTTAGGTGAGAGACAGGTCAGTGAAAGGATAAAAGGACAAGAGTTGGGGTGGATGACATATGTCTGGATCTATGTATCAAAGAATCAGAATGTGGGAGTAAAATAAAATCTATGTTTTAAGACTGAGTCATTCCAAAACCATTCCATGATATAACAAAATGTCAATAAGTATTTTGTGTATACAGCTACTTTCTTTTCTTCATTTTCTGAACTCTCTTTATGGAATACATAAATGTTGGCAGCAATAGCCTATTTGAATAATAGATGGTGCAAGTCAGGAACAAACCTTGGACAGAATGCCAATATAGACTGCCTCCTTGCAATGGGAAAAAGCTAGGCAGATGAAACATCCCAAGCAATCTATTAGTAAGATTACAGTTAAAACTAATACCTTTATTGCAATAACACTTTAAAAAGGTATAACAGGATGGTAATTTGTTACTAAGCTGTCTACAAAGTGATTAACAACATACTGCAATGGTATGTGCTCGTCTTTTGCTTCTATTCTTGTGCCATATACATTTGTAAGAAAGCATTCTTGAACTTTGCAAAAATAAATGTCAACATCCTTTTTTGCAAACATTTTTAGAAAAGTTGTAATACCCTACAAACTTGTGTAGGTTCCAACATCATCTATAAAATATAAGGGCAGGAACATCGAGAGTACCTCAGCTAATTTCTGCACTCCTCTTTGTCAATTCTAATTCAATGAGCCTGACATAGGCTCATTGTGGATTTATATGTGGAAGTATTCTTTAATACAAGCCAAGTAAAAACATGGCACTGTGATCGGAATGACCTTTTGCTTATGCTGATCTGCACAATCTGGAGGCATTATGAAGCTCACAGGAGGCTTAACTGTTCCTCCAGACAGAGAAGAGGTGGTGTAGCCTATGAGCAAACCTATGTGTTTGGCCATTTAAGTAAACCACATAGGAACTATGCCTTTGTGACTCGAAACCAAATTCCACTAACCTTTCCAACATGCATTAGCTCAACAGTAGCAACACCAAAAACAAGTCTAAAGTTTATATTATACAATTATAATATTTTTGTTAGAGCATGTAATGAGTAAATTAAAACCCACTCCCTATAAGTTTGCTTGAGAGTCTTCATCCTGTGGTCCATAATAGAAATGGCTTCATCCAGATCTCAGTATTATTCATATTAAATTGCAGAACGAAGCTACAAAATTCAAAGTGACCAATAGATACATTTATTTGAACTATTTAAAAAAAGACGTAGCGCAGTAAGAAGAAGGTATCCACAGACAGACCTTACCCACTACATTTAGAATTCTTCATATTACTGTTGTGTGGCATTATATATGCTGCAACAAAAATTAAAAAAAAAAAAAAAAAAGAAAGACATTTTCTTTCTTTCCGTTATTAACATTCTTGCAAAGTTGAAGAATTTATTTATAAATAGACTTGTGGTTCTTATTGGTAACATTCACATTTATTTATACAATGCTGACTTATTTTGATTTTACTAAGACCTTTATAGAGCATTGTATGTTGCTTTTGATTTCTGAGATCAATTTGTTTTTATGTGATGCCATGGTCTGTCTGTAAAAACCCCAGTGGTAAGTGTATTGCCACTTTCGAGGAAAAAAACATTTGAAATGAATTAGAATGAAGCTAAACTAAACTAAAACAAATGCCAACAAAATCTAAACAACTTGTGTATTATATTAAGGAAATAGTTATGAGTTTAAATGTTAAAATTAAAGGAAAATCTAATTACATGAGGAAGTACTTCCAGTATGTTTTTTAAATTCCACTGGTCTTTAGTGACTCTGTGTCTCTTTGACTTCATTTCCCTGCCAGTATCTAGCTGTCATGTTTGTACATTCTTACACCAGCAAGAGTGATAAAATGCTTGCCTCTCCTGCAGTGTCTGCTCTGCTGTTGTCTCCATGGCACACTCCAAAGAGCTCTGGAGGGATTGAAGTTGATTGGCAGTCTCTTTTAACAGGAAGCGAGTAACAAATTGCTCTAGGTGAGATGACTCTTGATAGCTCTAGTAGAAAAAAATAAAAAATAAAAAATTATACACACATATATATCAGAAGACCAAATAAATATTTAATGAAACCAGTTGTCTTTCAAAACTGCACATGAATTAAAAATATATACAACATGGAATTTTGAGGAAAATACCTTAGATAAACCTCACGAGGAATGATATGAAATTCTGTTGGTACATAATAAACAGCTATGGTGTTATCATAAAAATATTTTCTTGAATAACTGAAGCATCAGTCTTCTACTGTTCCCAAGAGTTCTAAGGTAACAAACTTTATCACAATTGCAAGTCTGAGAAACATTTTAAAGAATACAGGTATAACCTTGTAATTTGCTAGCATAACATTGAAAAATGGTTTTGTTTTAATTAAAAAAATCAGTCTTGTGTTTTAATAGTGCTGGCACCATATTTCAAGGATAAAAAAATTATTTTATCCCATCCTTAAGTTACAAGGGAATGATACAGCTACCAACGCCAAGACCTAAACCAAGTCAGAATTTAAATCAGAACATTTACTCCAGCATAATGTGCTATTGTTGGAGCAGCTGATTAGAGTGCTTATGTTACTTTATAACAGAACGAAGTCCTAAACATTTGAGAAAATCAAAGCACAAGACTCAGTTTACACAGCAAATTTCTACTCATATGCTCAAATCTTTGTTATTATAAATGAGAGGAAAATTAAGGTTAGAAGGAAAAAGTTGGGTGGGTTAGAGGTGTGTGTAAGGCATTTAATCATATATCTTGTTTTCTACTTTCCTGAAGCTGTCTTTTTCAGGATATGATCTTGTTCATTTCCCTTCAATCGGACGCAGAAGAAATTCTCTCAGATGCTACACAGATGAGATATAGCATTTTTGACAAGACTACCAGTAGGTTTGTTTTTGTTAAACCTTCCCTTCATTCACCCAGCTGAATTAGATTTTCACAAGTTCATATTGTAAGGTTAGGAGAAGAAAATGCTGTATAATTTTTCATAACTTTTTTTCTCCACATGAGATCAGTCTTGGGTTACCAAGTTCTATGTAAGTTGGAACTTGACTTGAAGAATATCCATTAATTGAAAAACAGCAAAAATGCATAATGCTTTATTACTTCTTTTACAGAAAAAATGTTTCAGACTTGATATTATTAATCCATAAAACACAAAAATTATTAACTAAAAACCTTAACCACAACAATGTACAATACATCAACATTTTGCTTAAACATTCCACATTCATGATAATTAGGAAAGAAAAAGTAGACCCTGTTTTCTTCTCGAATATTTTGAAATAATGATTCAGTGTAGTCTCCACTTTCTGTATATTTTATAATGTCTGTTTATTCTTCCAATCTTAATACTTTCTTTTTCTTATCATTATCAACAACTTCACTTACAAATGATGGACATTTCAGGAGCATAATGACAGCAGGAAAATTCACTGCTAACTAAGGATTGTGACATGCATGCGAATGACAGCACAAACTGATTGAAAAAGGGGGGTCAAGGACTTTACTGTGCCTCAGTGTTAGAGATGGTTACTGCATATTTATCTGTATCAAAACTAGTTTGCTTTATAAATGCATACAAAAAGAAGTTTCTATTAGAAAATCTAAAATTCAGCTAAAAAGAAATACTATTGAGTTTTAATATACTTGTTTGTAAATTGCAATAAGTTGAACAATAACTTAAAATTCCCTTGCATAGAAAACATTTTTCTGTTGTTAAAATGAATAAGGCTAAAATAACTGAAACACATTAAACCAATGTTTACATGGTGCTGGTTGCAACTATAAAATATAAAACATTAAAACTTTTTGCACTGCGCAGAACCAGTAGTAAGTACTTTGCTTACCCACCATTTTGAGTAAGTAATCCTACATGCAATAAGGCTTTTGGGTAGAAAACAGATATCAGCATCACAAACAGACACATGCCATATTTCATGAAAAGATGCCATAGTAGATAAGAAAAGTGAGTTATAGAAATGATTAGGTTTGAATATCAGTTACCTTCATAACAGTAGCTAAAATCCCAAAAATCATCCTTGCCATAGAAAAGCGATAACTGGACAGGGTCAGTGGATTGTCACAATAGTCAACTGTTAACAGACATTGTGATACCCTCAGTATTCTGGTGTACTGAGCTATTGGCTAAGAAGTTGCAGTAGTGAGACCCTATTTATGACATAACTTATCATACATATTACTAACTGTATCTGGATCACTGAAAGACTTATGAAGCTTGGGCTGCCTTGGTCTGGTGGTGTCTCATCTATTTAATGATTTTCATGCCCTTAGGTCTCATTATTACCTGATTCACACATGGACAATATATGAGGAAAAATGTAATCTGGTCGATATTCTTGAATAGAACACTGCCAGGATGGTGGGAGAACACTCATATAATAGTGCAGCACCTAATTTCCTGCTTTCACTCCATAATAAGCTAATTATGGTAGTAAGTTTCATTCCCAAAAAGGATTACATTTCTTTCTGCCAACACTGAGCTCAGTGATTCTCAGTGAATCAGGCAAAAAGTGTAAAGGCCACTGCACAATTGCAACTATTACTTTGGTCTTTAAGCATTGAGCAGAATGTTTCTGGCCCTCCTAAACTCAACAATAAGACATTTTGTATACTGTACAGTAGGGAGGGTGATGAGAAAGAAGCCCTTTCTGCACTCTCGCCACAAACAGAGTCGCTTGTTGTATGCAAATGCTCATTTAGACAAGCCAGATTCATTTTGGAACAAAGTGATTTGGACTGATTTAGACAAAAATTGAGTTAGTTGGTCATAAAAAAAACGCTTATTATGCGAAGAAGAACACCGCATTCCAAGAAAAACACCTGCTGCCTACTGCTAAATTGGTGGAGGTTCCATCATGCTGTGGGGCTAGTTCAGGGACTGGGCACTTGTTAAAGTCGAGGGATGGATGAATTCAAGCCATTACCAACAAATTCTTCAGGATAATGTTCAAGCATCAGTCACAAGGTTGAAAGGGTTGGATATTCCAACAAGACAATGACCGAAAACACAGTTCGAAATCTACAAAATCATTCATGCAGAGGGAGAAGTACAATGTTCTGGAATGGCTGTCACAGTCCCCTGACTTGAATATCATCAAAAATCTATGGGATAATTTGAAGCAGGCTGTCCATGCTCGGCAGCCATCAAATTTAACTGAACTGGAGAGATTTTGTATGGAAGAATGGTCAGAAATACCTCCATCCAGAATCCAGACACTCATCAAAGGCTACAGGAGGCGTCTAGAGGCTGTTATATTTGCAAAAGGAGGTTCAACTAAGTATTGATTTAATATCTCTGTTGGGGTGCCCAAAATTATGCACCTGTCTAATTTTCTTATGATGCATATTACATATTTTCTGTTAATCCAATAAACTTAATGTCACTGCTGAAATACTACTGTTTCCATAAGGCATGTCATATATTAAAAGGAAGTTGCTACTTTGAAAGCTCAGCCAATGATAAAACAAAAATCCAAAGAATTAAGAGGGGTTCCCAAACTTTTTCATATGACTGTATAACCAACTTGTATTAACATTACACTGCAATAATTCTACTTCAATATAACGTAATAAAATGTCAAATGCAATTCTGAGAGCTGGTGTACTACTGAAGAATGCTCTGGACATGAATCAATTCTGTTACATTTAAATGCTTTTTCCTGAATCACATAAAGAACTAGTAATAAGAACAGCTCAGAGATAATACAATTCACACACTTTGCATTTCTTTGGATGATCAAATAGCACAGGTACAGTAATTCTTCAATAAGTTACAAAGACAAAGTATATCACTGCTCAAAGCTCACTCTTGTACACAAAACTAGAATATTTGCTTAATAAGTCAGATGCACTAAATTCCACAAGGTGGCAAAAATACTTACCTCTGCATACAGGATAACCAATATTACACATACATACAGGAATGTAAGTTCTCATTTATGAGGGCATTACATATATTAAAATAAAAAAGAAAATGAAGAATACAAATTTTTATTGAGATTCAATGATGTATTTCACTGATTATAGGTCAAAAGTGAAGAACATGCAGGACTTCCTGAAGTCACTGTGTTGTAACTGAAACAGCTACCACTGCTTGCTTGGTTTTGAGTGGCTAAACAGAACAACAAGCACACCTCAGCAAGTTCTATTAGTCTGCCTAAAACAGATCCAGCTAACAGTGTCTCACAGCTCTCATGGTGTTGCTAAGAATGCTACTAAACAAAATGGCAGCACAAAGCAAAAATTTCAGAGACTGAACTTTTCAGCTTCATGCAAGAGATTGAGCTGAAAAGTGTCTCCTGTAATTCTTAAACTGGTTATTTGCTGTGGACAAACAAAGGATGTTCTTTAAAGACCTACATGGATCTTTTATGATGGCTGACCATTTTACAGCCTAGGTAAAACCATCAGATGAGAACACAATACTGAATTTTGTTGATTGTTCTCCTAACCCGAGGAAATACTGCTGTGAAATAAACTGTGTATTCTGACCTTTACACTGTTCTAAATTTATAATTGCCACGTTGACACTGTATTATCTGCTGGTTGCCAGCTGAGAACCCACATCATCTGGGTTTCAAAGGTCTTCAGAATTGTCTCTTTTACACATGATAACTTCTTGGACTCACAGAGATTTCTCTAACAGTACTGAGGTAATATTTGTTCTTTTCTATAGTATATTACTGCAGTACAAGTTATTCATGAATTGACAATTTTATTTGGTTATCTACCCTATGGGCTTTCTTAAATCTTGTAAAGTTGACACAACTGTTATTTCTAATCATGTTACCCTTATATCAGAATTTAAATCACTTGGTTCTACTGATATAACATACTGCTGGAGATACTGTATATAAATATATTCTCTTTCAAAATGATTTTGCTTTCAAAAAGCAAATCCAGATATATCTGCAAGAACACTTTGGGAGACATTAAAAGCATGTCTGATGGGAATGTTTATTTCATTTGTGTCTCATTAAAAACAAAATCTGAAAACTAGACAGACATCACAAAGTAATTACTGAGGTTTAAAAGTTTGACAAAAAATATTCACACTCATTCAACAACACGCTATATCAAAAAATGTTCTCACTGGAAAGAGAATTTAATCTTTTGACTACAGGTGAAATAGACCAATTAATTTTCAGTTCACAACACTTCTATCACAAGCACTGAGAAAAATTAACAAGATTTTAGGTCAACAAATACAAAAAAGGAAGTATGAGAAAGAATAAATTTGATTAAAAATGTAAAAGGGACAACATTTAGTGGTCATAAAGCAATAACATACAGTACTGTGCAAAAGTTTTAGGCAGGTGTGAAAAAATGCTGTAAACAAAGAATGCTTTCAAAAATAGAACTGTTAATCATTTATTTTCATCAATCAACAAAATGCAGTGAATGAACAAAAGAGAAATCTAAATCAAATCGATATTTGGTGTGACCACCCTTTGCCTTCAAAACAGCATCAATTCTTCAAGGTACACTTGCACACAGTTTTAAAGGAACTTGGCTGGTAGGTTGTTCCAAACATCTTGGAGAACTAACCACAGATCTTCTGTGGATGTAGGCTTCCTCACATCCTTCTGTAAATTGTCATTGCAACAAAGTATTTTTATGGTCCCGACAGTTTCCCCATATGACACGAGTCTACAGAAATCTCGTTACTACGAAATACATTCAACAGATACTTTCATTACAACGAAGTTCCCAAAAGACCTTGAAATGCCTGAATTAATCATTCCCAGAGCAGTTAGTTCTGTGGTCACAGCTCAGTTGTGCACAACGATCCCCAAACAGAAACATTGTAAAAAAAAATTCTTTCTTCGAACTTTCCTTGTACTGTTTTTTTTTTTTGCTGTTTTTGTTCTTGGTGGTTTTCAGTTATACCTTTAGCTTATTGCTTGTCAACAATTGAAAAACATCCATTGGAATTTAACTCATTGTCACCCTCCTATTGAAACGGCAGACACGAAAAAACGATAATGGTTCATATTAGGAAAAAAAAAACTTTACATTTTTGCAGCTCTTGATTGTGGCAAAAAGAAAAAAAGACGTTACCAGTGAATTCGGAATTTTGCCATCAACACTGTCAACTTTCTTGAAAGAAAAAAAAAGACAAAAAAAGAAGAAAAATCTCGGGTTGCAAATGTATGCGAACTGCTGCATTTGAAGACATCGAAAAAGCCGTTTTTATGTGGTTAAGTGATGCTCGTTCAAGAAACATTCCTATTAATTCGGCACTCATTCAAGAAAATCTGAGGTTTCTAAACTGTCTTGGGACCTCCCCCAACTGGGGAACATGCCAAAGAGTGTCCCGAAATGCAATCACCACGTCTGTGGAAGACTATTTATCTGTTGCCGGGGCAAACTCGATGGGTGATGCAAGGAACATTGTAAATGCAGGGCACAGTATAAGTTGGCCACTAACCTGGCCATGACCCTGCCTGACTGCTGTGTCTTTGTATAGGAGAGTGGCAGATCACGCTACAATGAATAACTGTGCTGTTCCTGTTTCAAGCTGAATAAAGCTGGTTTTGCTAAATTACTAAGACTAAGCCTCGTGTTTTGGGGTGCAAGACAGGGACTAATACCGTGACCCTGATATTTTAGGATTCGCTTCTGTCACGCCTCACTGCAGCACTGTGAGCCTGCTGTTGCCCTGCCCCGGTAACGGACAAACAATCTTCCACAGACGCAGCAATCGCAATTCGGGACGCACTTCAGTGTGATGTTCCCGTTGGGTGGGGGGATCCCAAAAAAGTTCAGAAACCTCACAATATGAAAAAAAAGAAAAGGATGATTCGGTTTCTGATTGATAAATGTGCTGCCCACAACATGCTTCAGCATTTAGATAATGTTTGCATTGAATTCCTCCCACCCTATTGCACAGCAGTGCTTCAGCCATTGGATTTGGACATCTTTCGTACCCTGAAAGTGTATTATCGCAAGGAAATGCAGAGAAAAACTTGTAGACAGGAGGAGATTAAAATTAATGCTAAAGAAGCTATTGAAATGATTGCAAATGCCTGGACGCAAGTGAAAGAAAGCACTATAGTGACAAATACAGAATCTCATTACAACAAAATATTTTTTAGGTCCCTTGCAGTTCGTTGTAATGTTCGTTGGAATTTTACCTATATATCACAATGTATGGTAGAAGTAGAAGCTCATGTGACCCATTGTATCATAAACTTTGTCATTTCAGTTTTTTACTTTCTCATATACAAAGATTACAATATGCAAGCTTTCAAGGCAACTCAGGCCCCTTCTTCAGGCAAGATCTGATTACACCTTGCCTGAAGAAGGGGCCTGAGTTGCCTCGAAAGCTTGCATATTGTAATCTTTTTAGTTAGCCAATAAAAGGTGTCATTTTCCTTGGCTTTTCTCTACATTCATAATGGCTAACACGGTACAACACCCTAGTACTTCATATACGAAGTATAGGGAAAGTATTGTAATCATCCAATGATTCGATGTTCTCGACATTTCAGACCTCCCTGACTTTCTCGTACAAGAAGTATAGGGTAAATATTGGAATTCTCCAAAAATTCCATTTTGAGATTTTGATTAATCTTGTTGTTTTAGACCTCCCTGAGTCCAAAAATACCATTTTTGGGAATATATCTGTGTGTCTGTCTCTGTGTGTGTATATGTAAACATGATAACTCGAGTATGCTTTCACTTAGGTCATCCAAATTTTGCATACAAGTATTAAGTACAAAATGTAGATTTCTAACAACTTTTGTGCTATTTCTGTTAATTGGAAGTGGTACTTTACTTTTTATTCATGCAGCTGCAGAGTCCTGTTTATTCAACTTCACTTTTATAATAATTGCTCAATATATTATTAATTTCATTAGATTTGTTGTTGATGGTTCTTTATGTACGTAATACAGTGATCCCTCGCTATATCGCGCTTCACCTTTCGTGGCTTCACTCTATCGTGGATTTTATATGTAAGCATATTTAAATATATATCACGGATTTTTTGCTGGTTCGCGGATTTCTGAGGACAATGAGTCTTTTAATTTCTGGTACATGCTTCCTCAGTTGGTTTGCCCAGTTGATTTCATACAAGGGATGCTATTGGCAGATGGCTGAGAAGCTACCCAACTTACTTTTCTCTGTCTCTCTTGCGCTGACTTTCTCTGATCCTGACGTAGGGGGTATGAGCAGGGGGGCTGTTCGCACACCTAGACGATACGGACGCTCGTCTAAAAATGCTGAAAGATTATCTTCACGTTCCTACCTTCTGTGTGTAGCTGCTTCGTGAAGCGACATGCTGCACGGTGCTTCACATACTTAAAAGCTCAAAGGGCACGTTTTGTTTTTCTCTGTCTCTCTCTCTCTCTCTCACCCTGCTCCTGACGGAGGGGGTGTGAGCTGCCGCCTTCAACAGCTTCGCATACTTAAAAGCCAAACAGCCCTATTGATTTGTTTGCTCTTCTCTCTATCTCTGTGACAGTCACTGCTCCTGACGCGCACTCCTTTGAAGAGGAAGATATGTTTGCATTCTTTTAATTGTGAGACAGAACTGTCATCTCTGTCTTGTCATGGAGCACAGTTTAAACTTTTGAAAAAGAGACAAATGTTTGTTTGCAGTGTTTGAATAACGTTCCTGTCTCTCTACAACCTCCTGTGTTTCTGCGCAAATCTGTGACCCAAGCATGACAATATAAAAATAACCATATAAATATATGGTTTCTACTTCGTGGATTTTCTTATTTCGCGGGTGGCTCTGGAACGCAACCCCCGCGATGGAGGAGGGATTACTGTATAAAAATATATCATTGTCTTGCGGTTTACTCCTCACTATTTTTTTTTAAATATTAGATAAAAAATTTCTGCCCATCATTACAAACCATATGGGGTAAGTCATATAATTTTTTAACCACTTAATCCAGATCAGGGTTGCAGGGATGCTGGAGCCTATCCCAGCTAGCAAAGGGCACAAGGCAGAAACAAATCCTAGACAGGGCACCAGTCCATCACAGGGTGAACACACACACACACACACACACACACACCAAGCTCACATTAGGGCCAATTTAGTGTTGCCAATTCACCTAACCAAAATCTCATTGAATGGTTGGAGGAAACGGGAGCACTCAGAGGAAAACCACATTACATGGGGAGAACTTTCATACTCCATTCACGGAGGATCAGGGACTCAAACCCTGGTCTCCCTACTGCGAGGTACCAGGGCTGCCACTGCGCCACTGTTAAGCCCTATGGAAAGTAACAAGTAAAAAAAAAAAAATACCATTTTTGGGTAGAGATGCATTATTCTACGACACACCTTATGCCAAAGAAAAATAAAGAATCTTTGTAGAGTGCATCTTATTGGCACATTTAATCATATAATAATGATGTCAAAGTATTGGTCAATGTTTTAGTGAAAAGAATTGAGAAAGTGTCTCCTATAATTATATCGCAAGACTAAACTGGACTCATTAAAGACAGACAACTATCATCAAATGTTGACCACTTGTTTTTCCTTTTTAACCTGGACCCCAAAGTTCTTTCGGCACAACATCATGGCTTCCAGGAAGCAGTTTCGGTCCAGGCAGAATGTATACAGGGTAGTGGAGCTTTGTCCTGGCAGCTCCACCTGGTAGCACCCAAGTACCTCAGCAGGGCTGTCTATCAGGACTACAAATGCTGCTACCTAATGTACTGAGGGAACACATGGCCCCAGGAGGCACACTTTATCTGCCCTTAAACTATGAAAGCCTCCCGACAGGGAAAAGTAACACTGCTAGAATAAGCAAATATTGGTTTATAACATAAAGCACCTTCAAAAGTCATTATGTATAATCAATCATGTTTATATTTATTATGGTAGCATGTTTTTAGTGATTAATTTAACAGTATAATTCAACATTTCTGAAGAAAGCAGATAATAGCAAACAGGTAATACAGTAAAGCCAACAAAGCTTTCAATGTAGCAGTGGCAACTTGCAGTTTATGGCACCTTTGTAGTTTGGGTCCCCTTTGTATCAAACAAGATAAAATGCAAAGTATAATTACTGGCTGTAAAAACAGGTCACATATTATAATGAGGAATATATCTGCAGTCTGTAAGAACCTGACGAATCAAATGCAATTCAATGTCAAGCTAACACTTAGCTTAAAAGTCAAAATAAAATGGTAGGACAGACTAAGCCTTCAGCATTATTCATGTTAAAGTGTGAGCTCTGAATTCTGTCAGGAAACATTAATATTTAAGCCTGTATATGTACAAAACTTCAGGACAAATTACTGGATTATAAACAGAATGTAAACTCCTGGATGCACAAGACCTGAATCTTTGCAATGCCTAACACATTTAAGTAAATACATTTCCCTTTCATAGAAAAAAGCAGCATATAACCCAATATAAACTCTCACAGACACAGGGACTGAGACATAAAGTGGGAAAGATTAATTTATGAATATTAAATTGGGTTGTAATAGCTATTTTTAATTTTCAGAATTTTGAACTCCCATTAGACTGACAGAGAGAAAGATCTTAGAGGTGCACTGTGAATTTCACATAATATGTTCATAGTAGACAAATTAGTTTAGGTGAATGCATTTTCAATCTGTGCAAACATCCGAATGTGAGACTCCATTATGAGTACATGCCATGGCTGGGCGAGAAGAAAGCAAGAGGGCCAAATGTATTAAATGCAAAAATGATCTTTGAGACTCCTAGTTTCCCCATACAATTCAGCCACATCTAGCTACATCAAATGGTGTAGTAAAGCAGACCAAAATACTGATTAGACCTTAAGGTGTAACCTCTAAATGTGGAATGCACCCGCATCAACTCACTTTTTTTATATATTACTTAAAAAATATCAGACTAGATACAGATGGATTTAGCATATACTACAAGTGTAGTGAGGTGGAACGGGTAACACTGATACTTCATGGATCCAACATTTTGGGTTGGATTTCCTCTGTTTGGACATTGTCTGTGTGAAGTTTATACATTTTCCCTGTATCTTTTTAGGTTTTGCCCCCAGATTCCCATTGATGTGTATTAGTGTGTGTGTGTATGTTACGTTGATTATCAGTGTGGGTGTGAGTGTGGGTATCTGGATGAATGGCCCCTGCTATGGTCAGGCACCCAGGTCAAGGCTGTTTCTTGCCTTATGCTAGTGCTGCTGGAGTGTACTCTGGCTTAGTTATAACCCTGAATTGGATTAAGTGGGTTTGAGTATGTTATGTTACAAGCACTTAATACTGAATGGGAATAAGAGAACCCACAGACATCAGGCACAGACACCATGATATTACTTGTAGTTACACCTGTGTTCATCCATTATTTGTTTTCTTTTTGTTGCTGGTTTCTAATCTATTATTGCAGTAGAGGGCATAATACAACTTTGTTAACCACAAACCTTACTGTTTACAGTTCTACAAGTAAAAAGAAAAAATTCACATTTTCCTGTTTTTATACTGTTTTGGTGTCAGTTAACACTATAAAAGATGTGCCAGGATTTAGCTTGGAGCTTCTGATTATCGAATGTCAACAAAGCCATTAGGCTCCAGCTCCAGAAGGTGGTATTCAATATGATGATAATCCTTATCAGTTGACTTCTCCTCTTTCTGTTCTGTGAAATATACAGTAGCTCAGATTTTGTATGCAGTTTATTATTTTCTTTCCTCACTGTCTAAACCCTTAAGTTCACAACCAGACCAGAAAAAAAGTAAACAGATGGCAAAAGAAAAGCAAAATATAATAAATCTCAATTATTCTCTAAAGGGCAGCTTGCTATTGTGTTTCCTCAACAAAGTTATATTCCCTCAATTTATAAAATCTGTTTGAGCGTCCAGTTCCCTGCTTCAATTCAGACATCTGGGGTTCATAGTAACGAGAAAGAGCATCTTCTGCAGTCTAAAAAGAAAAAAGATACTGTATAAACACACACATTACATACTGTATAATATTCATAAATAAAAGGTTCTACAAAAGGATAATAATGAGATATTTCACTCAAACACATTCGCTTTCACTTGTAAAAACAAATGTGGATATGAAGGTATCCAGTTGTGGAAAGGCTAAAGACTACTGTATATCTAGCATAAAACACAAGAATGAACAAACAAGATAATAACACTGCATCATATGTGTTAGTAAAAAAAAACATCTAAGATGCCACATATAAAAGAAACGATTGTTGTCAAGGTAAATTGTGATTGTGCAAGGAATGATAATGCCACAGAGAAAATGTTGAGGTGCCAAAGCCTGTCAACCCCAATTACTTTAAAGCCTTCAATTAATAAATACAAACGAAAAGGGCACTCAATGGAGCAGTTTTCAAACATAAAACAAAAGGTAGCCTCACTTGGGCTCTCAAAACCAACTCGGCTCCTTGGCTTTTTATCTAGCTAGGGAGCTCCGTCTCGAGGGTTGCTCAGTCAGCAAAAGATGCCTCTTTCTGGCCTGTTCAGAATTTGTGGGACAGTGACCAGTAGGGGTGGAGTCATTGGCCCTTACTTTGGCATCTTCTTGGCCATGTGGAGTGAAAGGGACATGATTACACACTTCAGATGAGTCACTTAACCAAGAGAGAATAACCTGAGTAGAAGAGACTTCCCAGGATTTCTGTCGTAATTTAATCCCGATGGTGGTACTACTGTGTATGATGCAACTTGATTTTCCTGTTATTAAAATCAGTAAAATAGGGTCTCCCAGTTGGAGTCCAAGATCTTTTCACATTTAATAATAATAAATAATAATTCATTACATTTATATAGCGCTTTTCTCAGTACTCAAAGCGCTATCCACACAGGGAGGAACCGGGAAGCGAACCCACAATCTTCCACAGTCTCCTTACTGCAAAGCAGCAGCACTACCACTGCGCCACCTGTGAGGACATATTTACCAGAGAAGTAGATTTTCAGAGTAAGTAGGATTGCCAGAGCAGCTGGGAAATGTACCAATTTTTTTCAACAGCTGACAGATCAAGTCAGTCAATTAGAGATTCACAGCAAAAACTAGCTAACTGTGAGTGTGGGGGCAGATGCAATACGAAATGCTGAAGGGGTAACCCAGGCTGAAAAGGACACTTGGATTGACTCAGGCAAACACTTTCTTAAGACACAAAGAGGACATGGGGATTATTTACTTGACTTTGAAATGTTGGCCATACTGTAACTGTCAACCTTGCCACGAAATACAAAATGTAGTTTCTGTAAATGGACACCCTTCCCGTGATACCACTGAGTAGCTGTCCATCAAGATGAACGATGTCAAAATGTTTTGTGGTCCCACCCATACTGTTGCAACATATGAAAGCTGGCACATACTGTATGCATATCCTAGCACTGGCAACACACTTGAAAGGATTAACTTACATTTCTACTGGCCAGGGATTGGTGAAAAATTGCAGGGCTTCTGTGCTTCTGGCCCAGAGTGTCACCTTCCTTGTATTCCTCAAACCCAGAAAGTGCCTTTACCACTTATTGATGTTCCATTTGAAAGAAAAGAAGTTTAACTTGTTAGGACGTAAATGCATTCTTGTCAAGATAGATTATACTATCCAGTAACCAAAAGGCATCCCTTTGTGGTTGGTTCTAAAACGATTATCAAGGAGTTTGTGAGGTATTTTCTTGTGCTAGCATTCCTAAGGGATGTGTTCCACATCAGATACTTTAAACAAGTCATCACATTATTGCATATTAAACACCTAAAAATGTAAGTACATCACACCATAGAATAATGGTCTGGTGGAGAAACTAAACCAGACTCTTAAGCAAATGCTAAAAAAAAATGTGGTCCAAGTTGACCGGAGACATCAACTGCTTTCTCTTATTGTAAGGTGTTGTAAGCTTCCATGGGTTATTCTCCGTTTGAGTTGCTGCATGAGAGACAACCTCATGGGAACTTCAGCTTCAGGGAAGGTTGGGAGGCGCAAACAGATACTCAAATTAATGCCTTTGTTACCCTTCCACAAAATGAGCAAACATAAAAAGGCCAGCGAGTGCAGGCTCAGTTAATACTACATTGACTGAATTTCACCAGGGATATTGAGTAACAGAGCTTATTCCCACTTCACATTCCACACTGCAAGTTCACTGACAAGGTCCTTATAAAATAAAGGAAAGAAAGGGAATGATGAACTATGTGGCAAAGCAGCCAAATAGACAACCTCCAGGGCACATTTACTATGGTAATCAAATAAAATCCTGGAAAGCTCAATGTGAACCTCTGGAGACAGGGCAAAAACATCTCTCTTTTTTCCCCAAGTAAATTACATCAAACACAGAGAACAACTTTCTCCTCTACAAAAGTCAGCAGCAGCTTTTACTGACTGTAAACAATATTTTGAACACTGATCCTGGTCTCACGAATTTGACTTGACACTTGGTATAAAACCCAACCCCTGACTTATAATGCAGGAATACACCTTTTCAAAGTAAAATAAATGCTTGATCTCAGTGTTATTGGTAAAGTACCAGTCCATTGTCCAGCCAAATTTTACTGGCACTAAAATAGGTTGATTTTTGGCATTTTTGTAATGACTTCCATCAGCTCAACCTGGTACCCTGTTCAGATGACTTCCAATGCCAAGGGTTGATGGTGTTATCGAGAACCTGAGACACTTCCTAACAACAACTGACATAACGAAAGGATATTAGCAAATCCCTTTAGCACACATGGCAAAGGAAAAGACGGTGTCTAACACCCCTAGCAGACACTGACAGTATTGCATCCTTCCATTTGGGCTCAAGACAGCTCTGGCGACATTCTAACACATGCTGGACAGGCTGTTAAAGCCATTCAGAGCCTATAGTTCTGTATATCTGAATGACATTATTGTCTCATTCAGCACCTTGGAAGAACGCATATGGAGTGGTCCTCCTGTGTCCAGGTGAAGCATACTCATGCTTCAACTAACGAAATGTGATAATGGGCTGGCAGAGGATACATTCTGGGCCAGGGACAGGAAGAGACTCAGTTAACCATAAGAACATAAGAAATTTCATAAATAAGGAGTGATCATTTAGTCCAGGGATGTGCAAAGTCATTCCTGGAGGGCCGCAGTGGCTGCAGGCTTTTGTTCCAACCCAATTGCTTAATAAGAAGCACTAATTGCTCTAGAAACACTTCTGCTTCATTTTAGTTATCTCCCTCGTTAAGATTTTGAACCCTTATTGCTTATTTAAGTCTTAAACAGCTGCATTCTTGGTTTTTAATTGCTCCTTATTAGCAATAAGATGCAAATGACAAAAGAAACCAGCAGTTATCCATTTTGCTTGTTACCCTTTACACCTGTGTGTATTTATCATGCACTATTTGGTTTAATTAAATACTTGGAAGGAAAGAGAAGACAAAAAAGTCAAGGATTGAGAATTACCCATCCGTTTTACACTTCAAAATATTTGGATATCTTTAGAATGGAAAAAAAAATCTAGGATTTGAGAATGACTTGACATAGCAGAGTTAAAGCACTAAAAAGCCATGAAATGTAATTATTGGCAAGGATTGTTTTCTAATTAAACAACTGGGTTGGAATAAAAACCCGCGGCCACTGCGGCCCTCCAGGAATGGCTTTGCACACCCCTGATTTAGTCCATCAAGCCAGTTTGTTTAACTGAAAATTAAGTCGTCCCAATATCTCACACAGATAGTTCTTAAAGGTTGTCAAGGTTTCTGTTTCAACTTCATGACTTAGTAGATTGTTCTAGGTCCCCACAACACTTTGAGTAAAGAAGTGCTTCCTGGCTTCAGTCTTAACTGCATTTCCTCTTAATTTCAACTCATGTCCTCACATACATGATCACCTTTTAGTCAAAAGAATTAATATGGATTTACTTTATTGATTCCTTTGATGATTTTGAAGACCTGGATTCGGACTACCATGTTGTCTTCTATGCTTGGGACTAAACAGGTTTAATTTTCTGCACCTGTCAGAGTAGGACATGTCCTTAAGTTCTGGGATGCACACAGTTGCTATCCTCTGCACAGCTTTAAGTGCTGCTATGCCTTTCTTGTAGTGTGGTGATCAGAAGTGTACACACAATACTCAATACTCACTAGTACATTCTATAGTGTAAGCATAGCATCCCTTGATTTATATTCAAAAGTTTTACAGCAAAATCTTTGATTTTGTTTACCTTTTTAATCATTACTGTATATTGCCTATGCAACAGAATGTTATGTCAACATAAACCCCTAATTCCTTTTCAGCGGTTGCTTCCTTTAGGACAATTTATGTATTTAATGTATTTCTAACTGATGTTCCATTTGTGTTTGTATGGCACTTTATAGTTTTCTACATTAAACTGCACTTTACAGGTGTTCACCCAGCATCATCTGTAAGTTTTACAAGTTTACTAACTACACCAGAATCTATGTTAATAATATAAATTAGAAAAAGTAGTATTCCAGGGACAGACCGCTGAGGAACTCTACAGATTATGTCATTCCATATGAAATATTCTCTTCTTATCTGCACTCTTTACCTCCTGTTGTTTAACCAACTCGTGATCCAGTTTTTTAGGTTACATCTGATGCCAACAGGCTGTAGATTTAAAATAATCTTCAATGTGGTATGGGCTTTTAGATAGTCCAAGTAAATTATGTTGTATGCTTTGCTTTTGTCAATAAAAAACCTAATAGATTGATTTGACAGGATCTTCCTTTTATATACTCATGCTGCCTTTTATTTAGTATTCTATTTTCACAAAAGTACTTTTCTAATTTAATTCTTATTATGGTTTTTATAATTTTACATGTAACAGAAGTAATACTAGTTGGTCTGTAATTACCAAGATCCTTTTTGCCTCCCTTCTTTCAGACTTGAATCACGTTTGTGATCTCCATTCTCAATTGACCGCTCAAATATGCCTAATAAAGATTTATAAGTAAATAAAGGTTTTCTAGGAACCTTTTTTTGAGCTCCTGCTATTATCACTCATGTGTAGGAAGTTTGCAAAGCTCAGTACTTCACCCCAGGGTGCTTCCAACTACTAAATAGTGAGTAACAGCTCATATGTTATTCAAATATGCTTATTAGTAAAAAAAAGTAAAATAAAAAAAAATAATGGGAACATAGAGGAACACCAGACAATACAGCAAAAGTAAGAATGATTTGGATTTTTATTAATTTTCTTTACATCTTTAATGACTCCCTAATTTAGCCATTCTGAATAATTGTTTAGCATTTTTGTTTTTTTCGTTTTTGGAATATACATGTTTATTCATTCTTTAATTTGATTTGAAGAAATTAAGATTCTAGAAAATCAAGTCAAATTTGTACAATGAAGCAGACAGCATGAAACACAATCAAATCAAACTTAACAAAACAGAATTCAACCCACAACCGAGAAAAAGAGAGGACAGCCAACAGCATTGGCATAAATGATTAATCTTAAATAATATTAATTAGATCTTCCCATATTTTGAAAAAGTTTTAAACAGCCTTGGTATCAAAATCACTCCAAACCTATTAATAACTGTGTTTGGTGTACTTCCAGATGGGCTTAAGGTGGAGAAGGGCAAGCAAACTGCAATTGCCTTTACTTCGCTATTGGCACTGTGGCATGCGGCTGAGGGTGGTACCCAGCCGGGACACCCAAGAGGACTGCTGTTGAACCTTCCTTACCAAGAACGAGGTATTAGTTGTCCATGTGAGATCCTCAGCTACAGTAATTGGAACATAAGGAACTTAAAGTTTGACACCCATTCTACTTCAGCTCAGTTGATGGGGGATTTGTGTGCACTTTTTGGAATTCCTGAAACCCAAGATCAGTTGGAGATATAAAAAACTAGATTATTATTTATGCTTCAGGGCGTTAGCAGCTGAACCTCTTCACTGTAAGCCATTTGACATTTCATAATTTGAAATGTTGCCCATCTCAGTGGTGTTGTCAGGAAATGTAACTGTCAAATTAGATTTAAGAACAAGGACACAGTTGTGGGTGAAGAGGGAATACATGTTGGGGGCTCAGCACCCAGCCCTGTGGTGCACACATACTCAAAAGCAAGGTAAAAAGAAGTCCATTTGCATGCAGCAAACATATTGAACCTTGTTTGTTAATGTTTTGTTGTTTGTTTTTAATTCTTAAGAAAACATGAATACGTTTGAACAAATTCAGATATGTTTAGGTTTTCAAAAAACCTAAACCTATCTTTAATATCATGAAATTGTTGAAAGTCACCAAATTCGTTATTGGATTGGACTACTCTCACACTCTAAGCTTAATACACATAGAAAAATATAAATACACAGATCCTATACACAATACTGCATAGGTTATGCCACCCCAGCCAGTCACTCTATAGAACTCTACATAGGGACTCACTAATGTTAGTACAAACAACACATGGATAATCACTGGGGCACTTGGAGGCTGGCACACCTTGGTTAAAACCACTTACTTAGAAACATTGTATTTACTCTCTCCACAAGCTCCAATTCTTTTAGATCATCCTTCTCAACCTGCTAGAACGATAGTGGCAATCTCCCAACACATGGTGCCTTGTTATTTACTTTATTACTTCAATCACTCTATAGTTAAAAACAAACTATAAAGCTTTAAAATCAAAGTAAACAGAATAATAGCAGTGCAAGAAAAATATACCAAAATCTGTGCATATACGGTATTTAAATACAGTATGTAATACTAGATGGTTTACTGAAAGTTAGGAATGTTGTCAAAAAAGGATGTTATCCTGACGTGAGCAGCTTTTAGATTCAGGATTCAGGATACATGAGTTGTGTTCTCCTCTGTCCAGATGAATTGGTATCTGTTTCCCTGATGTACATCTGTCTCTGACACTATACTCTCTCCTTCTTCTCATGCTTAAGAGTCAGCTGTTTTACTGATCTTAGAAGGCCCTTTGCTATTATCCAAAGTCCATAAAATGAAAATCATGTTTCCAAAATTGGCTGCTTTAGCTCACGCATTTGATATCATAAATGGAAGACAGTGCAAAATGCATGTATAAATTGGAAACAGCTTATGAAACAATACAATCATTATAGTATCAATATTACATTAAAGATAGGAAAATAAACACGCATAACCAAACAATACCTTAAATTTACAATGCTGCACAGCTTTTATACTTCTATCATCTATACTTCTATCATTCAAGTCCTGTACCCAGCCACAGGGGATGCACAAACCAGTGTGTTTCTTCGTGCCGGTACCAAGCCCGGATAAATGGGGAGGGTTACATCAGGAAGGGCATCCAGTGTAAAATTTTGCCAAATCAATATGTGGACAACAATACAAATTTCCATACCAGATCGGTCAAGCCCTGGGTAAACAACGACCGCCACTAGTACTGTTAGCCAACAGGGTGCCGGTGGAAATTGGGCTACTGTTGGCTGAAGAGGAAGAAGGAGAAGAAGAGGGGGGAGACGTGTCCAGAGGCAGGAGGAGAGGAGGAAAGTAAAGAGAGTGGAACTGAGGGTAGCATATTTGAATGTTGGCAGTATGACTGGTAAGGGGAGAGAGTTAGCAGATATGATGGAGAGAAGAAGGTTGATATATTGTGCGTGCAAGAGACAAAATGGAAGGGGAGTAAGGCCAGGTGTATTGGAGGTGGATTCAAATTGTTCTATCATGATGTGGATGGGAGGAGAAATGGGATAGGAGTTATTCTGAAGGAACAGTATGTCAAGAGTGTTTTGGAGGTGAAAAGAGTGTCAGACAGAGTAATGATTATGAAGCTGGAAATTGGAGGTGTGATGATGAATGTTGTTAGTGTATATGCCCCGCAAGTTGGGTGTGCAATGGGTGAGAAAGAAGATTTTTGGAGTGAGTTGGATGAAGTGATGAACAGTGTACCCAAGGGACAGAAAGTGGTGATTGGAGCGGATTTCAATGGGCATGTTGGTGAAGGGAACAGTGGAGACAAGGAGGTGATGGATAGGTATGGTGTCAAGGAGAGGAATGAAGAAGGAGGATAGTGGATTTTGCTAAAAGGATGGACATGGCTGTGGTGAAAATGTATTTTAAGAAGAGGAAGGAACATAGAGTTACGTACAAGAGTGGAGGAAGATGCACACAGGTAGATTACACCCTATGCAGAAGAGTTGATCTGAAGGAGATTGAAGACTGCAAAGTGGTGTCAGGGGAAATTGTTGTTAAGAAGCATAGGATGGTGGTCTGTAGGATGACGTTGGAGATCAAGAAGAGGAAGAGAGTGAGGGCAGAGCCAAGGATCAAATGGTGGAAGTTGAAAAAGAAAGACTGCAAGGTTGAGTTTAGGGAGGAGGTGAGACAGACACTGGGTGGCAGTGAAGAGTTACCAGACAGCTGGGAAACTACAGCAGATGTGGTAAGGGTGACAGCAAGAAGGGTGCTTGGCGTGACATCTGGAAAGAGGAAGGAGGAAAAGGAAACCTGGTGGTGGAATGAGGAAATACAGGAGAGTATACAGAGGAAGAGGATGGCAAAGAAGGAGTGGGATAGTCAAGAGAGATGCAGAAAGTAGACAAGAGTAGAAGGAGATAAGGCGAAAGGTGAAGAGAGAGGTGGCAAAGGCTAAAGAAAAGGTGTATGATGAGTTGTGTGAGAGGTTGGACACTAAGGAGGGAGAAAAGGACCTGTACCAATTGGCTAGACAGAGGGACCGAGCTGGGAAAGATTGCAGCAGGTTAGGGTGATAAAGGATAAAGATGGAAACGTACTCACAAGCGAAGAGAGTGTGTTGAGCAGATGGAAAGAGTACTTTGAGAGGCTGATGAATGAAGAGAATGAGAGAGAAAAGAGGTTTGATGATGTGGAGATAGTGAATCAGGAAGTGCAACAGATTAGCAAGGAGGAAGTAAGGACAGCTATGAAAAGGATGAAAAATGGAAAGGCCGTTGGTCCAGACGACATACCAGTGGAAGCATGGAGGTGTTTAGGAGAGATGGCAGTGCAGATTTTAACCAGATTGTTTAATGGAATCTTGGAAAGTGAGAGGATGCCTGAGGAGTGGAGAAGAAGTGTACTGGTGCCAATATTTAAGAATAAGGGGGATGTGCAGGACTGCAGTAACTACAGGGGAATAAAATTGATGATCCACAGCATGAAGTTATGGGAAAGAGTAGTGGAGGCTAGGTTAAGAAGTGAGGTGATGATTAGTGAGCAGCAGTATGGTTTCATGCCAAGAAAGAGCACCACAGACGCAATGTTTGCTCTGAGGATGTTGTTGGAGAAGTTTAGAGAAGGTCAGAAGGAGTTGCTTCGCATCTTTGTGGATCTGGAGAAAGCATATGACAGTGTGCCTCGAGAGGAGCTGTGGTATTGTATGAGGAAGTCGGGAGTGGCAGAGAAGTACGTAAGAATTGTACAGGATATGCACGAGGGAAGTGTGACAGTGGTGTGGTCTGCGGTAGGAGTGACAGATGCATTCAATTTGGAGGTGGGATTACATCAGGGATCGGCTCTGAGCCCTTTCTTATTTGCAATGGTAATGGACAGGTTGACAGACGAGATTAGACAGGAGTCCCTGTGGAATATGATGTTTGCTGATGACATTGTGATCTGTAGCGATAGTAGGGAGCAGGTTGAGGAGACCCTAGAGAGGTGGAGATATGCTCTAGAGAGGAGAGGAATGAAGGTCATTAGGAACAAGACAGAATACATGTGTGTAAATGAGATGGAGGTCAGTGGAATGGTGAGGATGCAGGGAGTTGAGTTGGCAAAGGTGGACGATTTTAAATACTTGGGATCAACAGTACAGAGTAATGGGGATTGTGGAAGAGAGATGAAAAAGAGAGTGCAGGCAGGGTGGAATGGGTGGAGAAGAGTGTCGGGAGTAATTTGTGACAGACGGGTGTCAGCATGAGTGAAAGGGAAGGTCTACAGGATGGTAGTGAGACCAGCTATGTTATATGGATTGGAGACGGTGGCACTGACCAGAAAGCAGGAGACAGAGCTGGAGGTAGCAGAGTTAAAGATGCTAAGATTTGCAGTGCGTGTGACGAGGATGGACAGGATTAGAAATGAGTACATTAGAGGGTCAGCTTAAGTTGGACGGTAGGGAGACAAAGTCAGAGAGGCGAGATTGCATTGGTTTGGACATGTGCAGAAGAGGGATGCTGGGTATATTGGGAGAAGGATGCTAAGGATAGTGCTGCCAGGGAAGAGAAAAAGATGAAGGCCTAAGCTAAGGTTTATGGATGTAGTGAGAGAGGACATGCAGGTGATGGGTGTAACAGAACAAGATGCAGAGGACAGAAAGATATGGAAGAAGATGATCCGCTGTGGCAACCCCTAACGATAGCAGCCGAAAGAAGAAGAAAATTCAAGGCTTGTAATTCTTAAGCAAACACAAACACACTAACAGACAATGTTCATTCTTCAGTAATTCAGTATGCTTTAGCATAACATCCTGTTTCAGCACAGAAAATGAATAAAGTGTATTTGTAAAAATCTTCTGCTCCATCCTCCAGTACTTGTTCCAAAGAATTAATTTATCCTTTAATAATATTGTTGAGCTGTGGACAGTTGACAGTTTTAGACGCAGATTTGCAAAGATATGTAAATAAAATAAAGTATAGTTCATTTCATTCCATCTGAGCAAAACTAAAAACTTACTATAGAGGCAGATTGAAGCTTCTTGTTGTTTTTAATACAGTGTTTGCAGTTCCAAAATGGCGATATTGGCTTTCAGGACATTATCACAAGCCACAAAAGGAATATTGATTATATTTAATTGACAGCTTTAGTAATGTGATGACAAGAAAAATAAAAATATTAATGTGGCAAGAAAATAAAGAAAATAACCTTGCTTCTTCAATATATAGTTATATGTTATTTAAGTCTTATACTGAATAAATACACCAAAAACCAAAATTTGTGAGATGTAAAGTGCAATCCATGCAATCATGAAATAAAGTTCAATTCAAGCACTGCGGTCAGGTATGACAATTATCCTTCCATTCATATTCTCAACCTCAACTGTTCTGTTAAGAGATTACGGAGAGCTGGAGTCTCTGCAACATCATGAGCAACACAGGATTTTAACCTGGCTAAAAAATGAAAAAAGTCATACAGACACTGGTTGGAATGTAACTCAAACGAAACTCCACGCAGCTGTGAGGTTGTCGTGCTAAATGCTGCACCTCTTGGCTGCACATATTGAAAGGTTACTTTATAAACCATCTAAAAGATGATTAGTGTTTTGGTCACTGCATGCACAAAATGGAAAAACAGGAAAGTTAATTCTTCTCTGACAAATAATGATAAAGTTAGAAACATTATTCAGAAGATGAGTGTTTATCATGTAAATGAAAACAGGCAGAATATAGAACTTGTAACTTTATTTTTACTTTACAGGGCTGAAACAACTTTTAACTGTTCCCAGCCTACTATAAACAGTATACTGTATAACAGTTTTTACTTTGCAGGAACTGTTGACACGGCTCTAACATAAGTGGTCTTTACATATAATGAATCATATATACAGGTAATTTCTATGTAATGGATTAGTGTTTTTTACGTTTTCTTCTTTATCATCAATGATACACATTTTTTTACTCACATCCAGCCACATTACTTCAAATCACCTTTAATTACTGTCTAGCCAAAATGTAGATATGTACTGATTTAATGAGCATGCATTATTTCATCCTAAAGACTATATCTAAATTTACAAAACCACTACATTAAAAAAGTCATATATAAACACCTTTATTTGTCAAAAAACAAAGAATGTTTAGTAGTTACATTCCTGTGTCGATTATACACTTTACATATTTCTGCTGTACCAGCTACACTGGGAAGCAGCAGTTTAGAAAGAAATACAGAAACAGGAGATGGACATAGGCAAATACAACTGGACATAATCAAATACAACTAGCTAAGATCAAAATCAGGAGAGTAATAATCAAGCAAACAGAGCCCACAGCATGAAGCAAAAATCATTGTCAAGACTGAAACAGTCAAAACCAGGAATTTACATGCAAACTGGGCAAAAACATCATTCAAAGATCATGGTCAAAGAGTCAGAAAAGAGTTTTTAACTAGGAATCAGTCACAGGTCTGAAAAACTAAAATTGTTTTAATTTTGAATAGTTATTTTATTTTTTGCATTCATGAAAACAATAAAAAATGTAATAAGAATGTTTCACATAATGTGACATACAAGTACAACACTGAAAAGAAATTTAATGAACATTGACCGAAGATATGCATGCAATCTAATATTTTAAACATATATGTAAAGAAAAGAACAATACATATTTATTGACATATATATAACCTCTCCAGTTTTTGTGAATTCTGAGTTTTTTGTTTTTATACCCAAAGCCCAATTTGGAGGGCTATTGTTTCTACACTTTTTCTGATTGGTCCCTATCAATCATCCAGCAGTAGTCTGCTACCAAACTAACATCACACTGTCCCTGGTACTTTCTGTCCATGTCCTTGATATCCTCATGGAATCTTTCACCTTGCTCTATGCTCACCACTCCAAGATTTTCAAGAAAACGTTCCACATATGGATCCTAAAAGTGAACACTGAGTTTCATGTTGCAACCCAAATACTTAAACTTAACTAAGAATTTTTTCACATTTTCTTTATAATTTGGATCATTGTTGTTACCTAAAAACTTAATTGAGCGGTACTAAGAGTTCTTGTAGGTTTCTTTCAAATGCACAGAATGAGCGACTGGTATTAATGAATATTTATAACCATTATGAAGAAGTACTCCTTTAAGGCTTCTTTTAGATTACTCTATAAATAGTCTCCATTCTTCTGCATTGTAATCTCTTCCAAATTTCTGCACTACGTCACTTATGTCGGTACAGTAAAGCAGGGATACGTTCTAAAAAATATTAAATTCAAACAAACTATGATTAAAATAAAATATTGATATTTCACTATTTATAGTGTGAAAACAACAAAAAAACTATAATTGACAACTAAAAAATGTGTTTTGTGAAAAAATGTTATGCAGTGGAGAAAATGTTTTTCATTTTTTTAATTCAGCACCCAAAAACATGAAAAGCACATTAAATAATAAAAACAAATTCTAATGTACACCTGCGTTTACAGATTCAAAGAAAACAGTAGCCTTTAAACGTCATGTCCACAAACTTTGGCAAACCACTACAGCACCTGCCTTTATGCCCATCACCTGGTGATATCATGTGTTGCGCACTGCTGATTGAGATTTTCTAAGTAAATTCCATAGGAACAACATATATAAAACATCTCAAAATGGCAGCACCCATACAAAATGTCATCACAGGAGAACATAATTAGTAAAACTGTATTGAAATTAAAAATAAATCTGAATTCCTATTTCTCTGAAACATACCAAAATGATGTATAACTTATTTAAAGAGACCAATGAACTATTTGGGAAAATTAAAAACAAGGATCAGAAATCTACTTGCATTGTGTAGGTATCTTTCCACAATCTTAAAATATTTCAGTTGTCAGCTACTGTTGGTGGTTTATAGGTTAACTGTAATTATGGATATGGGTCGGAGAGTATATAAGGAAAAGATGAGGTTGGATTTGGGTGGTTTCCTGAGCTGAGTGGGGATTGTGCATTTTAATTTCTCAGACTTCTTCTCAATGTTACCAGTTTTTCTATTTCTTGTTGTTTAACCTCCTCTCCCATCTCATCATCATCACCCTTCACTCCCTTCTGGAGCATAGGCCACCAGTCAGGTTCCTACAGGCATATCGGTCCTGGGGCTTGCTCTCTATCTGGTTCCTGGTATGTTTTATTCTGTTGATGTCTGTTGTCAGCTCTATTCCCCATGTCTTTCCAGGCTATCTCATTTTTCTTTTCACATTACTGATTGCCTGGTGAAGTTTGTATGGGGCTTATGAAGAGTGTGTCCATCTCTCTCATCTTTTGGTTATTTCTTTTGGTTGCTTTGTCCTTTTATGTAGTTCTTCATTTTCTATTATGTCAGGCCATCTCACTCCTAATATTTTCCTCAAATAGTTATTGGTGAAAGCTTGTGTCTTCTTAATTACTGTCTCCATGTTTTTGTGCCATATAGCAGCTGAACAGTCAAATCTTTGAGTGTAAATTCAAATCTTTTGTGTTCCGGATGTTTTGTGTGCCATTCTTGCTCTTCCAGAACTTGCCTTTATATCCACATCTGTTCTACCGACTTTATCAATGACACCACAAAGGTAAATAAAGGAATTTATGTCCTTAGATTCTTCATCTACTACTCTAATTGGTTCTATTCTGTCCGTATTTATTATCATGATTATTGTTTTTCTTTTTGTTGATTGTCAGTCCCGACTGAACCGAGATGTTAGGCACTATGTCTGTTTTACCCTGCATTTATCAGTGGGTGTTTCAAGCTCCTTTATGTAGTCAATGAAATTGATGTACAATGGGAAGTTCCATTCTACTATTTGCTTAACTATGATCCATAGCATCGCAATTTGATCAATCTCTTCTAAATCCAGCTTGTTGATCCTTATACTGTAGTCTTATCACTTTGTAATGGGAGCAGTTACTGAGGTCACCATTTTTAAGAATCTAGATGAGATCTTGATGAGACAAATCTTGACTGTCTCCTGTCTACCTCTTTTTATTAATAAGTACAGTTTGTCTTAGGTAGAAATAATTTTGTGAACATAAGGACCCTGAATTCAGGTCACTTGTGCTTGTGTATGCTGAATCTTCTACATTGTGACTATGAAGATGTTGCTATGTTTTAGGGCTTATTCCCTAGTTTATTTGTAATGTCTGTTTTATTATGTTTTTTGAATTATTATTTTTCACATTCTTTATGTAATTTCCGTAATATTTGTTAATTAGTACCTATGTACTGTGTTTTTAAGTTTATATATGTTCTTTGTGGTTTGTAGGTGGAGTCTCAGGAGACGTGGCCAGCATGATGTCACACCAGAAGGACAGCTTTCTATCTTTATATTCTGGTGGATGAGATGATTTCGGTTTATATTCTGGTGAATGAGGCAGATTCCCTCAGGTGGTCATTGAGTGTTGTTTGGAGTTCAAATTTCATATTTGATGTTTTTTAATATTCTCATTTTTGTGGCTTTTACTTCTGTTTTTGGACTCTGATTTCTGGATTGTGTATTGGGACATGTTGGTTTTGAATCATAAAAATACTTTTGTTTGGTTGTCTCAACACTTATAAGTCACTTTGGTATATCTTGGGACTTTTATTGCATTTTGAACTTTTAAAGACATCTACCCCTTTTTGAGCCTGTGTAGGGTGAACAGTGCAGAAAGTTGTTGGGGGTTGGCTGCCTGGAGTAATGACATATCTGAGAACATCTGTGAAGCTCCTTGTCTGCTTTTTGAGATTTTTAGTAGGTCTTACTCACCTTCCCCATATTTGCATCTCCAAATTACAACAGTTGTGGATTTCATTCAGGAATTGCACTTGTTAGGTACTGATGCCCATCATGACAAGACAAACAGTGCCTCATTGTAGCTTTCTTCTCTATGTTCTCTCTAAAAACGGTGTCATTATTAATCCTTAGATTAAGGATTTACAATTGGGCAGTGGTGATCTGAACCAATTTTGTTACTTGCAGTCTAAAATAGGTGGTCATAAATTCTTGTTTGTCTCTGATTTTGGCTATAGTATTGTCCTTCCTTCTTTTCTGATGTTAACAGTCAATTGCTTAAATTCCCTGATTATGAGCTCCTTGTTTTTACTGATGCTAAAGCTGCAACAAATCCACTATTAGACACAGCCCTACTCCTATTGGCACCCAACATTTTACATTTTCTTTATGGAAATTTACTGCAGATATTAATTTGGTTGGCTGATGTACTCTTCTGCCACAAAACTCTTTTTTTTCTATTTTTCATGATTTGTAAGCTTTGTCCAAATACAAATGTTGCCCAACACAATCTTACTAACTATTGACACAAAACTGGAAATTCAATCCCTCCCTTCTGAGTAGTAAATTGCGATTTTTTGAATTACCTAGAAAGGCCAATGCTGTGGCCAATAATGAATATCCAATTGTCAACATTAGAACTGAGCTTCAGTTGACAGAATTTCAAATTCACTATAGTAGGACTCTCTGTAACCTATCGATTGTCAGGACAAGCTGGGTACTTGTGTTTATAGATGGTTCTATTGCTGAGTTTTGAGTATATTGAAAACAATTATCCCTTCTCCTCATTGTTACAATCAGACAAGCAACTTCATCTAATTTCTTAAACCTAAGAGTTAACATGACAGTCATCAGTTTACTTTTAAAAAAAGGTAAGGACATTACTTTTAAAAATCACTCTCAACAAGGGATATAAATTAAAAACCTATGACCCATGGTCCTTGCCTATCTTTTATGAAGAGTTAATTGTAAATTAATCTTGAACAGTTTTGCTTTATACGTTTGCAATTAACCTCTGTCAACATTCAGACTCCTACATATTAGTCATTCTGCTTCATCCCTTATGGATCTAGCTACTTTTCTTTCCTTTGACATGAAGAAGGCATTTGATTGTATGGACTTTCATTTCTAATAACATGTTTTGGACAGAATTATGTTTAGTACAGGTTTTATACAGGTTTAATAAGACACTATACTCTTCTCCTCTAAATTCCTCCTGGACAATTCTAAAATCTTGTGCCCCTTTATTATTAGTAGAGGGAACAGGTAAAGAAAGCTGTTATTGCAAGCTTGGTGAGTGTTTTGGTGGTCACTGACAAGGCAAAAGGAAGCATGGGGAGAGAAAAGATGAAGTCCACAAAAAATCTACATTTCTCTTTTTAGTATGAATGAGAAGCCAATGGGCAACAACTGATGAGATCACTTCTGGGCAGCCAATCAGTCCAGCTCCTTCCAGTAACTCAAAATATAAGGATGGCCATTTGAAAATATCTCCAAGGAAGAATGAACTCCAACAGTCATGACATTGTGAAGCAATATCATTTTTACATCTTCTTTTTTTAAATTCTTGCCATTTGAAAAATAAATGGGGTCTTCCCTTGAGGTCCAAATCTTTGATTTTGCCTGTTACACAGTCACCACCCAAAACTCAGCTTCTACCCACCCATTTCTGTCATATAATTTTTTTACATGCAGATGATGTCCACCTTTATTTAGGTAAAACCCCCTCCAAAAACTCCCTGACAATTACATTTATTAAAGAAATGTGAAACATTGTGGATTCTAGAAAGGGTTGAAACCAAAATGACTGAATAAATATGTGATTACATTGAAAACAAAGCCATACACCAGAGTTTTAAGAGCCCAGTAAAAAAGCCAATAAACCAAGGAATCTATAACTACAGAACATACAAACATTTAATCAGTGTATCCACATTTTTGGACACATAAGGAATAACATTGCCCTGAGGCGTCTCTCATCACTACTTTCTGTATATGCAGTCCTAGCAATTAGTCATCGTGTTTAGGCAACAGAGCAACATAATTTCAGCACTTATAGAAAAACAACATGGGTTTACTGTGAAGGAAAACTGCAATGTAAAATAAAATAAAATCCAAAAACAAAATGAAACTACTAAAAAAGTAAAACTAGATTCTGCATGATTCAGACCCCAAAAGAAAAAAACACAGACTTCAGAGAAAACTTATTGTCAGAGACAAAAATTAATAACATACTACAATTCATAAGAGTAAGGCTTCAAAGTTCATTGGATTAAGTCTTAATTTTCTCTCACCTTTTAATCTCATCATTTGTAGCAAGAACATTATTTTGTGCCAATATAATATGTGGAATTTATTTCAAAGTCATGCAGTTCAACTGAGAGAAAGAGAGCATGCCAGAGAGATGGATAAATGACGGCTGGAGGGCAGGCAAGAGAGACTGACAGAAAACATGTGAAGGACACACAAACAGACTATTTTAAAAGTTTTGATGTTGGCTAGACCAAAACAGAGCCACAGTCTGCAGAAGCCATCAGTGACGAGAAGAGGGGAAGATGTTATTTTGGCACACAGCCCATCTGGTGGTTGCTCATATCTGACAAGAATTCTATGAATACGTAAGTATGTGATTTTTATAATGACAAGGATCCAGCACTATGTCAGAAGTGCCTAAATGCAGTTGACATTCCTCCAGTTGGGACACATGGTTGTCAGCACTCCCCCACTTGGCTGTGGTGTCCCTTGGCTTCTCTCCAGCCTGAATATGTATGTATATATGATTATACATTGTATTATTGGGAATGAATGTGATCCTTTAAAGCAAGTTAATTATATATATATATATATATATATATATATATATATATATATATATATATATATATATATATATATATAATTAGTAATTAATTAATAATCTTTTTGTACCATATTTCTGTTGTGTAATTATTTCTGTCATGGTTATAAAAGCAATGGTATTAGCTCTAGTCAGTTCTGCATCAGGAAAGACTCATCCTTGGGGAGAAAAAGTCACCCCTGCTGGATGCACCTTGTCTTGCCAAAATGAATATTGAAACCCATTTTAATTTTATACATGCACTATTAGATTGATGTCAGGTTGTTAATTTAAGTTTTTGTGGCAGCCTTCAGAACTAGTTTGCAATAAAATGTGTGCTGAAATGTGACATCCTGACCTAGAATTCTATCATTGGTCTTTCATTTCCCATTCTATGTGGTCATAGCTTTGTTATCTTTCCTACTCACCTCCATGGCTCTTCACAGAATCTGCCCATGACTTTCCCCTTTACTTTGAAGGCCTTATGATTCCCTCTCAAAAGCCTCTTCTCTGCAGGCTCTTCCTGAGGCCTTATACAGCCAATGAATGACTCTTGAAGATGTCATACTCATTCAAACTTTCATTTTTCAAAACCAGTATCTGTTTCTCTATAGGCAGTTAACCCTGTGTTTGCCATTTGTGTTATCTTAGAATACCTAATAAATTTCTTCACATGCACTAGTACTACCATCCATTTTTGTTCCTTTTGGTCATACATCTGTCACTCTCCTTTCTTTAACACTAGAATTACTGAAGCCTACGAAAAAACTTGTAATCCCTGCCCACCTTAAATCCCTTCGCACCTCTCTGTCAGCGTCTTTTGTGTTGATCAGCACAAGCAGCAAGCAGCCTGCTTTCCCATTCGCCCCCCTACCAGTGCTGCACCTCAAGTCACAAAGAAGATTCTCAGTGCTCGAGTGGTTTTTCTGGGAGTGAGTTGCCTAGAATTGTAGAGTGTAAATATTTGGAATATATGCATTTCATGTGTGTTCCATGTCTACAATGATCTATGCACATTGCTAAAACAGAAACGTTTTCATGTTTAAGTAATAATTGACAACATGTAGACATGAAGTGTATAATGTGTGAAGATTGAAGTTCAAATATCAAATAAACACTTTCACAAAAGGTACAAGTATAACAAAACAAGTACGCTTTTATTCAAGAACTAGCTGTACCCGGCCACGCGTTGCTGTGACTCAGTCTGGTTAAATGGAAAAGAAAGAAAAGAGAAAGCGCACGTTTTTAATATGTTTAATTTCAAAATGCTTGTGGGTATACAATATTTTTTGTTATTCCATTGTCTGTGCAGATATAGAGATTGTCTGGTTTACCGACTCTAGAACATGCAACATATAATTGTCCATGTGAGAAGCAATCCGTGTCTAGATCTAAACCGCACAATTCTAAAGATTGGCCCTGAGCTTTGTTGATGGTGATTGCAAACGCCAATGGAATTGGGGAATGCAATCTCTTAAATTGAAATGGCATATCCGTTGGAATCACAGGAATGCGAGGAATGAGGACATCTTCACCTTTGAAGGGTCCTGTCAAGATTGTTGCTTCTACGACGTTGCTCATTAATTTTTTTACTGCAAGCCGCATGCCGTTGCAAAGCTTTGGCTGGTTGATATTTCGCAACATGATAATTGGCACGCCGATTTTCAATTGCAGTACGTGCGGTGGCATCCCTGGCAGATCGAGTGAATTCAAAAATTCTGTTGGATAATTAACCACTTCATCTGCTTCCACAACAGTGTCGACGGACTTGTATGTGACTGCCTCGCTTTAAATATTAGACTGAATAATATTGTTCGTAGACGTCTTTGTTCTTGGCCGCAAGAATAGCTTGTTCACTCAGCCAATTGTGATTCTTATAATTGGTTTGAATATTGGGAAATACTTTTTCAACCAATTCTTCTTTTGACGTCACTAAATTGCAGAAGTTATGAGGCAATGAAACTCGTCCTGAGGTCAGATCAACCGGCACCTTTCGGTTCCCAATTTCCAGCAATTGATGTGAGAAAATCTCAGCTGATCGATCGTTTTGCAAAGTAGAGTACTTCAGGCAAGCATTTATTTCGTCCGCTGGTGTCGATTGAGGAATTACAGGTAATGTTTTCCTGAAATCTCCTGCAAGCAATATTAATGCATTCCCAAATGGTCTGATGTTTCCACACAAATCTTGCAATGATCGATCAAAAGCCTCGAGCGATTTTTTGTGCGCCATTGTGCATTCATCCCAAACAGTAAGTTTGCATTTCTACAATACTTTTCCCATGCCGGATGCTTTGGAAATGTTGCACGTGGGAGTTTCAATGAATTGCATGTTCAATGGCAGTTTCAAAGTGGAATGAGCAGTACTTCCACCTGGTAGCAATGTTGCAGCTATTCCGGATGACACAAGAGCTAAGGCTATGCCATTTTGGGATCGAATTGCTGCCAGAATCAATCTAATTAGGAACGTTTTACCAGTTCCTCCTGGCGCATCTAAGAAGAAGATTTCTCCAACCCCGTTATTGACAGTTTGCATTATTTGATCGTAAATGCCTTTTTGCTCAAGCGTTAGCTTAGGAATATTTGATTGCACATACGACAAAAGATCACCCGTGTTGTAATTTTGTTCACGACGCAATTCTACATTGAACGAAGCAGCAGCAGATCGATTCGGTGATGGCATTCCCAATTGATTGAGAACTTTGTTCGCGATTTCTAAGCACAAATCTTCAATCATTATCAACGCTTCGTTGTAGATTTCTGCTGTGAAATCCATGTTCATATTTGAATTTTCCTTGCGTATTCGACCGAAAATATCTTCAACCATATGCGATTTATATTTCTCCCATAACTCTGTTGGAGATGAAGGAGAGCAGGCGGTCAATATGATTGCAAACAATGCATGAATTTGATTTGGATGTGACATGTTGCACGCGTCATTAATGCATATATCCCAGTGTCGGTCGTTCTCCAATAAATTCAGACCTTGACATGCACTGCGGAAAGTGGCATGTGTAACGCCGTTGACAATTCTCAATTGCTGGAAAGACATTGGACTGGGCACATTTACCAACAGCATGCGAAAAAAGAAGCATTCATCTTGATTGGGATACACGGTGTACAGTCTGCCTATCGTAGTTTCTTTGAATATGCCAGGTTGTCCATTGCTCTCCTCGTTTGCGTCGTTCAAATGATTTTCTACTCACATTCCATGTGTAATACGTAGGCACTTCCGAATACAGCAGTGTTTTTGCAAACGCATCATTTTGACATAACATGAAGAAAGCAGTTAACGTTGTAGCCGGTGGATTCAGGGCTATTTGTTGCACATTTGCAGCTGTGAAATAAACGCGTTGTCCATTTTCTAGATGTACTGCTAAGTGAACAACACCTGGACTTCGTTCATGTATGGGAAATGAAAGAATTCGCCATACAGCTTCATTGCTGCTTATGTATCTTCCAGCCTGATACTGTGCGATTTCATCCATATGTATGACCGTATTCCTATCACTTCTTTCTAGTTGAACGCCAAAAACTGCCATGTCGCTGCCTTTATTCACGTACTTACAAATGTATTTGATCGAAACATTGAAATGGAATCGTAAAATATTTAGTATAGCGTGTGTTGCTTTTACGTCCAACAGATGGCACTGTTTTTCAAAAAAAGCATCTTTTTACCTGTCACAGGTGTGACATCTATATAATAGTAGGTATATAAAAACACGCGCATATTCAAATGCAACGTTGTGTCAAAATTTCAAAGCAATCGTTGAAGAACTTTCGGAGATTTAAGATTTTGAACAAATGAACATTTACATTTTTATTTATATAGATATAACCAAAGAAAAAGAAGTTGCCTTACCTTAGGGTAAGTCAATGACATGACTGCTTGGGTGGTGCAGCGGTAAGAGTTGCCGACTCATACTCAAGAAGTAGCTGGTTCAGTTCTCTGGTCCACCAGTTACCATTTTGAGTAGTGAGCTGCTATTTTTTAAACTGTTATATAATAAAAACATACATTTGATGTTGGGGTAGGGGGTGGACCAGAAGGCGCATGCTTATTCAGTGCGAACAGGAACACACAGGTGGTATAAGTTATATGGGTTGAAATTGATCACTCATGTGAAGCAAGAACCTGCTCCTAGGAATCATTGTTATAAAATTGCTCAGTGGTTATCCATTATATTAATGTGTGATTATTCTTATTTATTATTCAGGTTAGCAAGTATTTTTATATTTGTGGTCCAATAGGCAAACTAGCTATGTACAGATTTTCTATATACACCAGTTCCCTAAAACCCAAAGATGTCTCAAAAATTCCCTAGCCCTGCAGGATGCAAAGACTGGTATGGAGGAGGCAAAAATAAAATAAAAATCCAACTGCATGCAAACTGTGCAGATGGTTTGTGTGCTCCACAAACATATTTTGCTATTTTATATATTATTTGTGACATTGATTAATTTATTTTTGGGTAGAGGATATTCCCAGGCTGATGCTTGAATGGTGTGGCTTCAGACTGAGTTTTAATTTCCTTCACTTTGGAAGCAGCTGGATGATATCTGGGAAAGTTGTTCTTTCTAGCCACATACTGTAAATCTTCACCAGGTTATGACATAGCTGCATTAATTTCAGTTTACCACCATACCAGTTATTGTTGATCTTACTGCATCTGGCAAAAGTATTATAAATGCTGACATCAATGATGGTAAAAAATTTTATACAAGTTGCTTCCCAGAATTTTGGTTTCATTATAATTTAAAATAATTTCAGGTTTTCTGCCCTCTCTGTTGCCAAAACTGTACATTTCTGTCACACAATTTATTGTTTTTCTATCAATAAAAAATGATTAAAAAATATCCATATTGTTTTTCTGGAATGCAGGTGGGGGAGGGGCATCTAGTTTTATTATATGTCTGTTGAGTCTATTCTTTAAAGCCAGGCACACATGACAAGATTCAACATGATTTCTAGTTAGAAGACTACAGCTGCATTGCCTCTGAAGGTGTAAAACTATATAACATGGAATCGCAGGGCTGACTGACTCCCTGATGAGATTTCATTGTGCTTCCAAACCTTCTTGCACTACAAAAGTATCCTCAGATCACCTCACTACTTCCAGCCAATCAAGATGAATTTTCATAGTTAAACTAAACAAACATCCATTAGGTATGTTGAGTTCAGCTGAAGCCTCTTCAAACAAAAAGATACAAAAGAAGACCAGCCTCTCCTCCGTTTGCAGTGCAAAACACAAACTTTCCTACATTTCTCATGGTATCTCTTATTCTATTTGTGGGCATTACATGCATTGTAATTCCAGTTGAGTGCTCCTTGGTTGTCAATTATCACATTCATAAGACTCCAGTATGAGTGCCAAGACTGGGTCACCCTGGGATGTCACCCTACATAACTAATGGTCACGGAAACAGCCCAAGACTCAGTGTGATTATCTTTAGATTATGTAAATAGAAGCTACAACTGAAATTCATTGAAAAAGGCTTGCAGTGGGTTTCTGGTTGTAGCTGAGAATGCCTTTTATACCACTGAAAGAGAAAAAAATGGGTCAATGCCCATTTTGTCCTACAATGTTCATTCTACCCATACAGGATCAACTTGGTAATTCAAGCCCTTTAAATTATTTTTGTTTCAGGTTAGGGCCCTACAGTGCATCACACATTTATGTTCTCTCTGTTACTACAACATGCAAGAAGACTTAGTCCATTATTCAAACATTTTTGAGAAACCAGAAGATTGAAAAGCCAGACAGCGGAAGTCACAATTCAGTGGAAGGATATTTTGCAATTATATAGAGTATGTTATTTGTAAATAGGGTTGATACTCTGAGTTAAAATTTTATTCCAAACAGCATCAGCACTGCTTTAAAATAAGATGAAATTTGATGTTGAAAAGAATGATAATGTGTTGATTACATACTTTAGAAAGGGTGAAAAAAATAAGTTTTAGTATAAAGCCATTAAATCTTATGGGAAACGATTTATAATTACATACATTAATCATCATACACAGATGTGGTGGGATTTTGAAAGAGACAATAGCCATAAAGGTCACCTGAAATGTTAATTCCAATGATCAATAAGTTAGATGTCAAGGAAGCCATTTCAATAACAGACTTACTTCAACAATGCAGAAATCTGTTCATAAACAGTTTAGAGCAAAGACAAATTCCTTTGAAAAATATCATCCACATAATGGTTACATAATAAATAGTGCAAGAGGCTAGGAATGCTGCCAAACAGATTAAGTGGAATTTGTATGTTACCCCTACATACTATTGCAAGATTTTATGAAGGTATACTTGCATAGGCCCTGTGAAGGATTTAGCTTCCTCTTTAGGGTTAGGCTATGCCATGCGTTTGGTGCTGCTGGAATAGGATCTGAACCACAACCCTAAACTGAATTACGTGGAATGGAGAATGATGCATTATTAGCATAGTAACACTTGTACCATAACATGAATTCAACCTTTGGTTTAAATTTTCTCAAAATGTACCTCTGTAAACCCTGGAAAATACCAGGGCCACTAAGGATTACTCAAACATTACCTTAACAAACTACACAGTAGAAGGATGATCAGAAGCAAAGTTAAAAGTTATGATAACAAATCCATTAAAATCCTGCATTTCTTCAGAGGTCTATACCTAAATGTTAAGTGGATACACAATCTACCTCCATTTCCCAATCGACCATCCATTTCTCTTTTCATTGCACTTTCTATCTCTCAGCTTACTTTATAATTGATGGTGCAGACTTTAAACCTTACTTTAAACCTCTACCATCACTTCCAGAATCACCCCATGGCTGTTAGGCAACATTTTCCTTCTACTAATCATTTGCAACATGTACCACTACTATACCTTTACATTCTTGAATATATTTAATACATACAGTACCTTTACTGCGGTAAGTATTCCAAAGCTCACTCCGGTCAACCCTCATTGGTATTAACAATAGCTCAAGTGCAGTCCTCACACTGAGCTTTTATTGATCGACAAGATGAATATTGTACCAACAATACATTTCAGACATTGACTTACATATAAAAATACAGCTTGCAAACAGATATACATAAATAGTATGCTTCTCAGTTCAACTCTCATGCAATATTACTACCAACTACCTGAACAACAGAACCCAGGTTATTAAATATTCCTTATGGGCACACATAAGTTTATTGCAATGCAGAGGGATAGCAGTTGCTGCCCGATTTCCCAAATTACTAACTTAACAATTTGACTGTGACTGCCAGAAACTGCTTCAGTGTTACAATTTCAAGGGAGAGCTTCTGCTAATTACAATCTACAATATCCAGGAATAGACAGATGAGGAGAAGTGTTTTGGGAGCAGAGCAATCAACAAGCTCCAAAGATACCAATCAATGCATCATCCATACATCACTCAGCAGCAAGCCAATAACTGAGTCATCGGTTTAACTAGAATCACAGATGCTTGGATTTATTCCCATCAGAGGCCCAAAGTAAATTATTGTGTATAGACTAGCTATCTAGATTTTTAATTTAATATTTTACAGGACTGAAACAAGCAATTCTTAAAAAGTTAATATATCTGATTAGGTTTTGTTTTTCACACATCTTTAGAAAAACAGCTCAAAGACTAATAAAATAGTCATTTACTACAGAATTCTACACATACTCTTGTGATTCTGAACATCAAGTGTGTGTACATTTCTGTCACAAATATTTTAAAGGCTTAAATAGACACTTTCTGAAGACGGAATTTTGATTAGCTTTTTAATATCTTTCGCTGGTTAGAACATAAACATGCATAATCAAGTAAGCACTGTTACTGGTGTAAAGATTATGAGTGGGTAAACATTAAATTGTGAATGGCAAAAATATCCTTTATATATAAAATGCTTTGAGATGCTATTATGCAAATACTATGCAAATAGACAATGACAAATGATACATAGTACTGTATATCACAAAGAGAGGCAATTTCAGAGATTTTTGACTTCCTTAAAAATAATGACTTGCAGTAATTTTTTTAAACACACTTCAGTCCTTTAAGAGTAACTAGAAAGAATGTTTTAAGGATGAACTTCTTCCAAAAATCTCCTGGATGTGTGTTTCTAGGGGGTGGGGTGACAAAATGTTGGTGGGATAAATTACAGAATAAAATGTAATAAGTTGTGAGGACAGGTAAATGTTTGTGGAGTCACAAATGTGGTGGCTGCATCTAACCAGCTGCAGCATACCTACAGTATAAGCTTACATAAATATTACGTAACCATTTGTGAAACAGTACCCCACTAACAAAAACAGTTGTTGGCTACTTAATACAACACTTTCCAAGGTGTTCCTTTGATCAGATAGAAATAGAGAAGTAGTGGTTTGAATACATCTCTGACTTTAAGAAGCATATTATTATGTTCCATAGGTTGCAGTAAGATAAAAAGTATATTTCTTGCAACACAAAATTGGTTGGATTAGCTCATTAAGCCTTGAACTTCATAGACAAGTGTGTCCAATCATGAGAAAAGGTATTTAAGGTGGTCAATTGCAAGTTGTGCTTCCCTTTGACTCTCCTCTGAAGAATGACAGCATGGGATCCTCAAAGCAACTCTCAAAAGATCTGAAAACAAAGATTGTTCAGTGTCATGGTTTAGGGAAAGGCTACAAAAAGCTATCTCAGAGGTTTAAACTGTCAGTTTCAACTGTAAGGAATGTAATCAGGAAATGGAAGGCCACAGTCACAGTTGCTGTTAAACCCAGGTCTGGCAGGCCAAGAAAAATACAGGAGCAGCATATGCGCAGGATTGTGAGAATGGTTACAGACAACCCACAGATCACCTCCAAAGACCTGCAAGAACATCTTGCTGCAGATGGTGTATCTGTACATTATTCTACAATTCAACGCAATTTGCACAAAGAACATCTGTATGGCAGGGTGATGAGAAAGAAGCCCTTTCTGCACTCACACCACAAACAGAGTCGCTTGTTGTATGCAAATGCTCATTTAGACAAACCAGATTCATTTTGGAACAAAGTGATTTGGACTGATGAGACAAAAATTGAGTTAGTTGGTCATAACAAAAAGCGCTTTGCATGGCAGAAGAAGAACACTGCATTCCAAGAAAAACACCTGCTACCTACTGTCAAATTTGGTGGAGGTTCCATCATGCTGTGGGGCTGTGTGGCTAGTTCAGGGACTGGGGCCCTTGTTGAAGTCAAGGGTCAGATGAATTCAACCCAGTGTCAACAAATTCTTCAGGATAATGTTCAAGCATCAGTCACAAAGCTGAAGTTACGCAGAGGTTGGACATTGCAACAAGACAATGACCTAAAACACAGTTCGAAATCTATAAAGGCATTCATGCACAGGGAGAAGTACAATGTTCTGGAATGGCCGTCACAGTCCCCTGACTTGAATATTATCGAAAATCTATGTGATGATTTGAAGCAGGCTGTCCATGCTCAGCAGCCATCAAATTTAACTGAACTGGAGAGATTTTGTATGGAAGAATGGTCAAAAATAGAACCCAGGCACTCATCAAAGGCTATAGGAGGCGTCTAGAGGCTGTTGTATTTGCAAAAGGAAGCTCAACTAAGTATTGATGTAATATATCTGTTGGGGTGCCCACATTTATGTACCTGTCTAATTTTGTTATGATGCATATTGCATATTTTCTGTTAATCCAATAAACTTAATATCACTGCTGAAATACTACTGTTTCCATAAGGCATGTCATATATTAAAAGGAAGTTAATACTTTGAAAGCTCAGCCAATGATAAACAAAAATCCAAAGAATTAAGAGGAGTTCCAAAAATTTTTCATTCGACTGTATATATACGTAGGTGAAGTGTGTGGTCAAAGAATAAGACAGGATTCAACTAAATGGAATTCTTTTCCTGCAGTTACAGATCCAGCAGAAATATAATTCATGCAAGTTTAATACTTATTTTTATTGATACCTTTGTTTTAGGAATAATGTGTCAAGCCAGCAACCTCCAAAAAACATGTGTTAGATGATATAGCCTTACTGACACTGTAAATGTATTTTAAAGTGATAATTTTAAAGCCTAAATAATAATAAAAGGAAAATAAGAAATATGGAAGGAAATTCCCAGTATGTTTAATGAAAAAGAAAATCATCTTTTGTTTGCTATGATAAATGTTTAAAAGTTTTAATTTTTAACAACAGCAAATCAGGGATCTCAAGTTCAAGAGTGAAACAGAATCAGGAGCAAAATAATATTTTCATGATGCTGGAGACATATTTAAAATCTGTTGTTAGTACTCACATTTGCCAAACAGGGAAACAGAGGAGGAATGTGGTTGAATAATCAGTCCATTTAATAAATAACAAAACAAACTAACAAAATCAAATTATAAAAATGCAGACTTAAGTCATGATGTGCAACACACATGCAAAGTACAGAAGTATTGCAGCAGAACATCTCTGGAGTAACACAATGCACAATTAGACACAATTAGAGCAAGGTTAAATAAAGGACTGTTCTTTTACAATCAAATGTCAGTTTAAGAATTTCTTCACACAGATTCGAATTATACTCGAATAGTGATGACTTTTCTTACAACTCTAATACTTACTGAAAATCTGTCTAGGAAAAGCTCTACAAAAATTAACAGATCATAACAATAATGCTGATTTTGATTTTTTTTGATTTGATTACTTTGATTAGTTCTGTGCGTGTCTGTGTATATATTTCAATTTCAATTTCAGTTTTATTTCAAGCAGGAGGGAACATTTCCCCTCTACCATCATGATGTAAGAGCCTATCTTGATGAAAACCTGCCAAACAAATGGATTGGGCAAAGACGTAGCCCTCGCATTCAACAGACCTCATGGCATTTTTTTTTTTTTAATGGGGTCATGTCATGTTTTGCCCTGGGTATGACATTAAACTGCAAGCTGTCCTCCAACTTGCAGGGAAATCATGGGGGTTGGTGGCAGGATTGAAACTCCAGCCACCATTAAAAAACTTCACACAGCTGTGAGATGACAGAAAGGACTCCTTTTTGCTCTTCGCGGGAGTAGCTCTACTGTAGCCACCCATAGGAAGGCTGCTCGCATCATGAAGGGGATGGGGGAAAGCCCTCGGTAGCCCCATCCCCAGAAGAGTCAAAACTGTCGGGGATCAGAACTGATGTGGTACAGAGGCATCACCAACTGCACAGCAGCACTCAGGTCCCAATATGAGATGGCCCATCTATATAGGTGTGTGGAACGTCTTGTCTCTCCGGCATGATGATCATCTTCCTCTGCTGTCAGAGGACCTGCGTAAACTCCGCATTTCAGTGGCGGCAGTCTCTGAGGTACACAGACTTGGGACTGGCCAGATCTCTGTAGATGGATACACCTTTTATTGGTCTAGTCGCCCTGATGGCTGTCATACTGTGGGAGTAGCTGTTGCTACATCAAATCGGCTTCTTCCAATGGTGTCCGATGTCACTCCTTTCAACGAGCATATTATGGGACTCAGATTACAGCACTCTCTGGGTGCCTTGTCTGTTGACTCAGTGTATGCTCCGACTGCCGTGAGTGATGTCTCGGTGAGGGAGACATTTTATTCACAGCTTCGCTCAGTGGTTGATGGGTGCCTGTGAGGTGACACTTCTCTGGTCATGGGTGACTTCAGTGCAACCACTGGCACTGACAGGGCTGGTTATGAGGATTGTCTCTGTCCCCATGGGTCTGGTGACCATGATGAAAGTGGCTCCATGTTCCTTGACTTTGCAAAAGGTCAGGGGCTGCAAATCACTGGATCCTGGTTCCAGAGCCGTGAGCCGCATCGTTGGACTTTTTACTCCAATACTGGTGGTGTGGTGAAGGAGATCGATCACATCCTCGTGACCAGACACTCTAGGTTCTTGCAAAACTGCAGGGTCTACAGAAGTGCCCAGTTTGTGAATTCTGACCACGGACTTGTTGTTGCTACTCTGAAGATCCAGCTTAGGTCCAGTAAAAACCACCTACTAGGAAAATGAGGCTGGACTTGGCCAGACTCCAAGATTAGGCTGTTTCTAATGAGTTTGCATGCAGTTTGTGTGAGTAACCTGCGGATTTAGGTGTGAATGCCAATCCTAAAGTGATGTAGGAGACCTTCCGTGACAAGACCCTGAAGGTTGCTGAGAGTTGTGTTGGTGTTACCGGTGTTCCCAGAAAGAGGTGTTTCATCTCGCAGGGCACCCTGGATATTATCAAGAGGAGTGACAGTGCATGGCTTGATGGTAACTCTGGTCTGTACCGTGAACTATTAAGAACGGCTGTGAGGGCTCTGAGGGCAGATAAGGAGGCATTTGTTAGAGAAATCTGTGAGCAAGTGACACACCATCTGTGGTCTAGTGACCCACGTCCTGCTTACAGAGGAGTCAAAGCATTATGCACATCTGAAACTGTTCCTCGGATAGTCGCAGTCAGGGCGGTTGATGGAACAGTCCTTACAGATGACACTGCAGTTGTGACCCGTTGGGCTGGCTACTTTAAGCAGCTGTTCAAAACTGATCCTCTGGCTAGGATGTTGAATATCTCTGGGTCCACGGTTCTTGAGGAGGATCCTCCAATTAGCTGTGAACCAGCTGAGGGGAGGGAAGGCTGCAGGAATCTGTGGCATCCGGGTTGAACTTCTCCAGGCTGGTGGTAAGGCTGTCCTCCTGGCATTGCAAGCAAACTTTGCTTCCATTTGAGAGACTGGCATCATCCCAACTGATTGGAAAACAGGACTTGTCATCACTATCTGGAAAGGGAAGGGTGATCGTCTGGATTGCGGCAACTATGGGGGGATTACACTGCTCTCGTGCCGGGTAAGGTCCTTGCTAGGGTCGTCCTCAATAGGATCCATGATCACTTTCTCACCTACCAGCGACCACAGCAGTGGTTTTACGCCTAAGAAGTCTACCATCGACCGCATTCTGGCACTGAGGGTTCTAATGGAGTGCAAACGCGAATATCTGCAGAGTTTATTTGCAGCCTTTGTCGATTTTCGTAAAGCATTCAACTCAGTTGATCGAGCTGCCCCGTTGATACACAGGATCCCCTCAAGGTTGTTGGATATCATGGCTGGCCTGTACACTGGTACTGTGAGTGCTGTGCAGAGTGGAAGCAGAACCTCTGTGTTATTCCCAGTTGATTCTGGGGTTCATCAAGGGTGTGTTCTTGCTCCTACTCAGTTCAATGCTTGCATGGATTGGGTGCTGGGCAAGGTTGTGGGGTCCAGCGGCTGTGGGGCATCTGTTGGTGAAGAAAGTTTCACTGATCTTGACTTTGCTGACAATGCTGTGATCTTCACGGAGTCAATGGAGGCTCTGATCAGGGTTCTTGAGAGACTGAGCAAGGAGTATGAGTGTCTGGATAAAAAACAAGATCAAGGCCTTTAATGACCTCTTGGGTACAGCAGTGTTTCTCTCTGCGTAGAGAATGTTGACCTTGTCGACTTACGTCGGCAGTGACATTCATGTCTCTGGTGACTCTTCCTATGAAGTCAGTAGATGGATTGAGAGAACATGGGGGTCATGGAAAGGGGTGTGCGGCACTCCCGATAGCTATACAAAAGGACGAAGGTCCAAGTCTTTAGAGTCCTGGTGCTCCCTGTCTTGCTATATGGTTGCGAGACATGGACATTATCCAGTGACCAGAGACGAAGACTGAACTCCTTCGGTACTGTGTCTCTTTGGAGAATCCTTGGGTACCACTGGTTTGAGTTTGTGTCAAATGAGCGGTTGCTCGTGGAGTCCCAAATGAGGCACATTACCTGCATTGTGAGGGAGTGTCAGTTACGAAACTACGGCCATCGCAGGATCCTTATTGTTGAGGACCCGAGTGGCTGGACCAGGCCAAGGGGACGGCCACGTAACATCTGGTTGCGGCAGATAGAGGGTCATTTCCGGAGGGTGGGAGTGGACCGAGTGTCTGCCTGGAGGGTTCCCAACCAGGATCCCAAGCTGTTTCGTTGTGTGGTGGGTGCAGCAACGCACTAAAACCAGTGCCTGCTCCCAGACAGAAAGGTCATGTCAAAGAGAAGGTTTATCTAACAGAACCACAACAATCGATAAATTGAAAACTGTTAATGAAAGAGAATGAGCCCAAATACCAAATGAAAAAATTTGTGATGTTTGCAGATTCATTGGTCCACTTTATCAGCAGTGCCTGGGCCAAGGCAGCCAGTATTTTGAACACTTGTGATAACTGATTCTACATTTTCCTTCTTTAATTTGTATTGTAAAACTTAGATGTATCTTAATAAACCTTTGCTTGTCATTCAAAGCGTGTATATATTTTTTGGAATGCCCAGTATAGTTTGTGTTATTATCATTCTATCTAGTTTGTTGTATTTTCTTTGTGGTTTCGGTTCTTTCAGTGTTTTTTGCTGTTTGAGGAATGGTGGTAAAGTGGTTAGCAGATTGTCTAGTTCAGGGAATCCTACTAAAGACATTTCATCCGCTTCAGAGCTTTAACAGATTTTTACAGATGTTAAAGAAAAAAACTTGCAGGACACCTTCCCAAATGTAGACGCTGCTTTACCTGGCATTGCCTGTCACAAATGCAAGTGGTGCGAGATCTTTCTCCAGAGTTAGGCTAGTGAAAGATTGGGTCAAATCGACATTAGGGCAAGAAAGACTGAATCATTTGACTCTGATGTCAATCAAGAGTGATCTGGTTTGGAAACTGGATTTTAATGATCTGAAAAGCAACCGTTTGTCTGTGTTAATATATGGAATGGCCTATGCAGTATTTGATATTCCTGTTTTGTAGGCATTTGCAATAGGCTTCTATTGACTTTTCAAACCTTGTTTTGTGATCGTTGCTTGGTTACTTACTATCATCTGCACAGCAATAACTAATTTAAGATACAGCATACTTTGCCTCTCATCATCAAAGTCAGTAAGCCCATATTATTATCTGTACATCAGATTTTTGCTGTTCATTTTTAAATCTAAGACTCTGTAGCAGTCTTTTACTTCTCTCTGTGCATCTCTGAGACCTTGAAGTTGATGTGCATTCATAGTTTCTGTGTAAGTAGGGCCCTAAAACTGACTCTAGCCCAGGGACTACTACCCTCCTTAATGTGTCACTGGACATTATGCTTGTTGACAGTGTAATCTTTTCTGTTTCGAATAAGATTTGCTGAGCTCTTTATCACATTTTAAGTCTGCTTTTCTTACCAGATTATTCTATACTATTACTCTATGAACCTGACCTAGTAATTTAATGTTAATGGTAAAATTCACATAATTGTTTGCGTAACTAGAAACGAATATAACTTTCACATAGCTACTTAGATAATAGAATAATTTATACCCCATATAAACTAATATGTAATAAAACTTTCTCTGCTATTTCTATAATAACAGAATGTTAATTAGTCAGTTAGGACCACAGTCTCTCTCAATAGTAGTCAAGTGATGTGAGCCTCATATCTCACAGTAATATACAATAAACCTTTTAAAGTGAGTGATTGTCGAATGCAGTTGGTTATTAACCAGTCTAAACTGCTTGTCTCTTGCAGTGGTGCCATGCAGCCTGTGGCAATATGCCTCTGCAGGGAGATAGCTCTGCAGAAGATGCCTGTGAATTCTTTAATTTCAGGAAGTCACAAATGGATTTGAATCCCTTTGAAACTTAATTAACTTTTGTTTTGAAAGACTCCAAAACTGTTTCTACAAGTTCAAGAGTAAAGAGGGTTTTCAAAGAAATATTTTAGATTTATTTATGCAATTCTGAGCTCAATACATGACAGGTGGTACCTGAAGTGGGGTTTTGCAAATAGATCAACAAGAGCAGTGACAATATTATGCTCAATAAGTGCCCCTTCCACCTGATCCTGAAGAGAAGCTACACCTTTGAGCCCCAATATGTGGTAGAGACATGCTCTAGAAAATGACTCCTGCAGATGATCCAGAATGTTTTTTATTTTCCTTTGAGTGAACCACGAGGATTATGCATTGGGATAGAGGTGACTGAGCTGCAATCAATGGGAAATTATTAAATGGAGATGTAATGTCCCCCTCAACACTATTATGATTTTATCAAGCAGCAAATACTCTTACATACATCTTTGAGCTCTGTGTCTAAAGGATGTAAATTTTAAGTCTGGTAAATTGATCCTCACCATCTGATAAGAGCTTAGGTGCAGGATTTTGAGGATCTGATTCAGAGCTGCTTCTAAGATGATCCCATAGAATATGTTATAGAGAAGCTTGCCAGAGATGAGATGCTGAATAGAATAAGTGAGGAATTAAGTGAAGAGATGCTTAGAGATGATATTTATTCTCTTGTGGATTTAATAAGCAGACTGGAAGGGATGCAAGCCACTTGGAAGGATAAGGGTTACCCTAGAGTGACACCACAGATTACAAACTGCTGCTATGTGCTCATTCAACTCATTGAGAATTAATACTGTAGTCTTGCCCTGAGATTTTGCACAAGGCAAGTAAAGCACCATTTCATCAGCAAATTCACTCTTTAGGTATTTAGGGACAAGGTCCTGCCATTGTCAAGGAGCAAATAAATCCCATAAATTAAAGAAGTTAGGATACCCGGATGTTGTAAACTGGTTCAAATGCTACATGATGATTTCAAAAGAGATGTTTGTTGCAGCAACTGTTGTTTCTTATGACCCTGAAGTTTCCACAGAGGACAATTTAGCTTCTACAAAATTGGACCAAGCAATGTATATTTGTACCTTGCATCTAACTATGGAATACTTGTCAGGTGCGTCTTGAGGAATCCAGTTGTGGAAAAGCTGCATTTTCTACCTTAGATGGTTTGTTTGAACTTGTAAGACTCCCACTTGAGCCCTTCATATTTCAACATATGATAGATATATTACTCCCGCATTCTGAATACTCCGGTGCATACCTTGAAGTTGTAACTTTTTGTAGTGACCAGGATTCCCGTTTGACACTCCTTTGGGCAGTACTAGACAGTCTGATGGATACTAGTTTACCTGCTAATCCAAGGGAATGTAAACTAAGTATGTCAGAAACTCATTGCTTTGGTTATTCTATAAATTAAGGAATCAAACCACAAGTGGTATAGATTAGTGAGGTACTTGCATATCCCTGGCCTTTTAGGCAAATCCTTTTCATTAGCTATTTTTGCCTACTGGCTATTTTTTGTTACTAAATTCTTTGTTTATAAATGTACTTTTTTGGGTTGTCTCAAGGAGGCAGAAGTTTATAATTATACTCTCACTTGTAGGGCATTATGGCATATCTTAGTGCTTCTATTGCACTTAGTTATTTTAAAGCCAGTTCTCATTTTTAGGTCTGTGTTGGCCAAAGGATATGGCTATTTGTACTTTTATGGGTTGGTGGCTAGTTTAATCTTATATCTGGGCTGGTCTATGAAAGTCCTGGTCTGCTTTTTGGGACCTTTAGTAGACCCCATAGCCTTTTATCATGTTATTAAACCAATTTACAACATATACACTACGACTAATAAAAATAGCTCTTTAAGTGGAGTGAATCTGATCTCAAGGTACTTTAAAACACAACATTTTGAACAGATAGGAATAGTTCCACCTACCGTGTTTCCCCAAAAATAAGACCTACTCCGAAAATAAGCCCTAGCATGATTTTCAGGCTGCTCTGTAATATAAGCCCTACCCCAAAAATAAGCCCTAGTCAATATCGTCAGCTGAAAAGTAAGCCGTCTAAGGCCAGGTTTATACTTCACACGATGCGACACGTGTGCCCGAAACATCCATTAAATGCCGAGGACACCTTGCCACAATATCTCTGAAAATCCCCAAACCTTCATGTCTTTGGATGGAAAACTGAGCACACTGTGGAAACCCACTAGAGAAACATGCAAACTCCAGGCAGGGATCACAAGGGACGTGACTCCCTGCGAGACAATAGCGCTACCGCTCTGTCACTGTGCCACCCCATATGTGTAACTATTAGCAGTACTCATTATTTAAACAAAGTTAACGATTTATCTGTAAAATGTAACATACATATTTTTTATGTGTTTCATCATGAAAGTGATATCAAGTATAAATCTAAGAATTCTAAATGTGCAGAGAGCTGGAATATTATAATTTTAATGTGTTCTGTGTGACGATGCTGTTTGCCAGTGCTGTCAGATCAGGAGGAAGCCCCAGAAGTGCGTAGCGATTTAACAACTGGGTCAGCTTTAAGATGACGTTTACAACAGTCTACTTTAATGACAAAGTAACTACGAGGTTAAAGTAGACAATTCGAGTTTAAAGCCAAAATTTCCACTTTAATCACAAAATAGACATTTTCATTATGTCCTTATTTTTTTTTTCTCTGTGGCTCAAATACGCTGCTGTACATTCTGATGGTATTGTAAAGGTGCAAAAAAAAAGACAGCACAGTAGATGGTATGTGAGGCTTTTAAAATGTATTGTGTCATTACTTTGGGGAATATGCGACGCTTGAATATCAAAGCACCATGAATGCATTTGTATGTTAGCATTTTGCTTCACCACATCGAACCATTCATCAAACATCGAAGCACGCATATTGACCCTGGAAGATCCTAAAAGCGGCTGGAATAGCAAGAAATTCAGGCTGAAATTCAGGGGTTGAATGTGGAAAGTTATGACAATATTCCAGAAGAAGATGACATGACTGTATTTGGATAAATGTATATTGTTGTGCATGAATAAAGATACATGAATAAGATATCCCCTGAAAATAAGCCCTAGTGCATCTTCCATCCATCCATTTTCCAACCCGCTGAATCCGAACACAGGGTCACGGGGGTCCGCTGGAGCCAATCCCAGCCAACACAGGGCACAAGGCAGGGAACCAATCCTGGGCAGGGTGCCAACCCACCGCAGTAGTGCATCTTTTGGAGCAAAAATTAATATAAGACCCTGTCTTATTTTCGGGGAAACACGGTTATGTTACTAATTAATTTGAAAAACCGTTATTTACAATCATGTTGATATGGATTTTTAGATGTATAAAAATAAACAAACCAGAGTTTAGAAGTGGCAGAACACTGAAACAACTGAAACTTGTGTTTAATGCAATATGCCTAGATTAGAGGATTACATTTAGAAAACTACAATATTAAATATATTAAATTTAATCTCATCAAACATTCAACAATCTACATTTTGGATAAGTATACTATGACTTTTAACAGCCTTTGAGGGGAACTATGTCTGCTTTAATTTTGTTTCTGTCCTTCATTATTCTTACTTTATTTGTCTCCTAAGCTATATCCTTCAGTATCACATGCAGGTTTGGCTGCTATCCTACACCTGATGCTGTCACCCCTGAAACCATGACCTGGATTAGGTTAATCTGAAATTGGGTGGATGTATCTGTAGCCTTCTTCTAAATCAAAAGCAGCTAAATCCACCTAGCAGGTCATAGGAATTTGAGTCGCATTTATATAGAAGAAAATACTTTTTCTTTCCAAATAACAGGACCAGAACAAAATGATTATTCCATACACCAATTCAAGGCATCAAAAGGGACATTTAAGATAATTGAAGCCAACAAAGCAAAAGCAATGCAGTGCAGCTGGTATCACAACTCAAAGAAATTACTTCAAACAAAATAAAAGTTATTTTTTGGCCAAATTCTTCTCACAAGAGTTAAAGTAGCCACAAAATGTAAAACTATAGCTGCTTCCATCATACCAGAACTTACAGAATACCTGGGGCCTGTTTAGTAAATGGTGACTTTAGTAAACCTGCAATATGTTGTGAGATGATCAAAAAAGAAGTCAATAGTATGTTATTTTTCCTTTAAAGGATTTTTTTTTTAATTCTTGTTGTATGACTAATGCCAACAAACAAACTTGAGCAGCCAAAATATTATCCCAAATTGTCATCCCAGTCAAATAAATCTTCATATGAATGATGAACAAACCTATGGGTAAGTTCTAAATGCTAAAAATCTAGGTAAACTTTCTTGTAATATCTAATTATGTTCTTAAAGAAATCCTCCACCCAAAAACAATCTTTTTTATATATGTTATATGCCCTATGTAGTTTCTAGTGATGGCAGAAAGAAAAATAATTGCTTGTTTTCATGGAGAACAGAGATAATGAAGATTGTGATAGAATGGAAGACTATGGTGACCAATGCTGGACAACATCAAACAGTATCACAGTGTCGCATAATCTACACGTCATGTCATCCAGTCATGTCAATTCACTTTTTGCACAATGCCCTGGGAACAGGCTTCCTGTTTGTGGACTACTTTCATTTTCCGGAGATATTTATTTAACAATATTTACATAAATATTGTAAGAGCCATAATGGATGGATTAGGATTGACTGGGATAAGGATTGATTCCTGGCCGAGCCATAAAGGATGGACACAATACATTGAGGCATAACACAGCCAGGATGGTACTGGATTATTATTTCAGTCAGCGTGAAAGACTAATGGATGGAGTGGGGGAAAATGTCTGTCAACAGCAGTTCCTCCCCCAGTACGATAGATGGCATCATTCCTCTGGCATGTTCCCAGTTCAACACCCACAAGGTTGCATGTGATTTGTGGACCAGAAAGAGAGCCCTGTTTTGGTCCTTTGGTGCCACCAGAGATCTCTGTTGGGAGAAGACCTCCCTGTTTTGTGAAACTTTTGCATGACTTTCCAGTGCTATGGTACCAGAAGTGAGTTCAGCATAAGAGAACCTCACCTCGAAAGGGCAGCCAGAGACGGGTGGTGGTGGAAAAGGCTTGTCTGGGAGGAGTAGAAGGTGAAAAGAATTGTTGTGCTTATGTAACCTTGAAGACAAATCCTGTATGACGTATTCTGCTGAATCAA